>NC_056744.1:298818724-298836224 GCF_019279795.1 Protopterus annectens
CCCTGATGGACAGATTCCTCACCCATGTGGTTTGTTAAAAGGGACAAGCAAAATGTAGAACCAAAATCAGGGAAGAAGAGATGTATGATGAAAGTCTTATTTGATCTAACGCATAAAGAACACGAATGAAACAAATATCGATCTCATCCTATATACAGCTGAATATAACAAAACCTACCTCAAGCATGCCTCTGAAAAAAATAAGAAACGTTTAATAAGCCAAACATTGGACATTGCTAGGCAAAGTATATAACAAAATGCATTTTAAAAGCATCACATGAAAAGTGAGAACTCATTCAACAAAACACACGTGAGTGGTTTAGTTTACGGCTCGTACAAAAGTTTACTTACAAATAAATCAGGCCACGAGGGTAAGCTAATACAGGCAAGGCTTGGAAAAACATGTTGCGTCTGGAAAATA
Source organism: Protopterus annectens (assembly GCF_019279795.1). Lineage (NCBI taxonomy): Eukaryota > Metazoa > Chordata > Ceratodontiformes > Protopteridae > Protopterus > Protopterus annectens. The sequence goes on from NC_056744.1 coordinate 298,819,146, forward strand.
CTGTGTACTAGAAACACGAACACGAAAGGAACTTCCCTACCTCCTGCAGCTATATTTGAGTATTCCAAGGCTGGGGGAAGGACAAGGCAGCTGTGACATCACAGAATGGGTGGGTTTGACCAAGAAGCAGAGGCCGGCCATGGTGATATCACTTCGGGGGAGGGAAATGTTAAAAAAAATATACCTCCACTGCCTGGCCGTGATGACATCAGTAATTGGGGGACTCCAGCAGGCTTAAGTAAAACGCGAGAGAATGTTTTTAAAAGTGTAAACATTCCTGTACGCTAAGGTAGGGTTGGATTACAGAACTCAGGGGGAATTAAATCTTCTAAACGCTGATTTCTTATTTGTTTATGCAGGAAGCTGTAAATAGGGACGAAAATGGCAGAGAAGTTGAGGAAAGTATTTTACAAACCCGTTGTACTCCTTTAAAAAAGTGAACACTGATTTATCAACCCCATGTAAGTGAAAGCTTACAACCCCGAAAACTCAGAACAGTGATTTTTTTCCCCAGGGGAAAAAAAATCGCTGTTTCACAAAAAAAAAAATGTAATTAATAAAAAAAATAAAAACATCAAAACATTACATAAACTGTGGGCTTTGCCCCCACACCCCCCTACTCAAATATACCAACTCCAACATCATACTACAATGACAAAAGCGGCAAGGTAATGGAGGCAACCAAGCAATTTCTTTCCCAGGGAAAGAAATTACTTATATGCCGTTTCGTTATTTTGCTGTTTTGTGCTTTCAAGTTCGATCAAGATGCATTTGAAGGATTGTGTCTTCAATCATATAATAGGAACCCTCATTTTTACATCTCAATAACTATCGACTCCCTCCCATCCCAGACCAGTCCCAATTTCTTGAGCATCATATCCAGCCATCCCCAAGTATACCTCTCCCCTGCAAAACCTGAACCAACTGCATATTCTCCCCATCCTAGAACTAACTTTTATCTAATAGCACTCAATCATCAGACTAGTAGCCTTCCCAGAAACAAATGACATAAAAGCCACCACCTGACTCCTCAAAGTATAATGGGACAAAACTGACAGGCTTGAGCAGTGGCTACATGACACTAAGCTGTCAATATTAGCGGTTAGGAAAACCTGGCTTAGGATAACCACCATCCCCTCCACATCCATAACAGCTACCACATGCATATCAACAACATGCCAGGTAGAAGAGTTGTTTTACTAGTCAAAAAGCAACTTAATATCTTCACACCTACAGTAGTTAAAAACACCTTTAACACTCCTAATGATCCAAACTGTGTCCTTATCTCCATAACCAGTAGTTCCCTCTTAAAACTCTTCATAGTTGCTGCATGCATCCCTCTCCATGGTTTTCTGAAAATCTTTAAAACAGCAATAACAGACATATTATAACACTGTAAAAGAGTCAACAAAATATTTAAAAGTGGGGAATTTCACATAGACATGATATCCAGCAAGGGCAAATACTTCTCTACACTCCATTCAGAGTACAGTCTCTCTCAAATCATGAACTCCCCCAACCTGACCAAACCAGAGCTTAGAAAAGCATTCCTTCTTCTTTCTTTTCATGAGAAACATACCACACAGATAAAGGGAAACATACTGCCAATCAGATCATCTAAGTGGCCATTTTGATATCCAACGTATTCTCACTTTTAAACTCATCTCAAGTCAGATTTGATGGTAATTGAATTATTACACATAACAGAGGTGAAGGAAACAAGTGATGGCTGGCATCACTATAACAGACTGGACTTATCTCTATCAATTGGATGATGCAACAACTACCATGTAGGTACAAACGCAATTCAAACAAGCATTTCTTAACAACTGAAGAACACTTTAAGGGACAATCCTGTCCCTATCTGAACACATGCTTAAAGAAACCAACTAAAGACACAGATAAGAACAGGATTAAATGGAAACCTTATAATGAAAAATTAGATTACCTGATCTATGCGGAAAAAAAGCACATTTGCAAATTATAAACTAAACTTTCCAAGTCCTCTGAAACCTCATTCAAACTTTCAGTTTGTTCTTATCCAGAATAGAGTTCATCCCTTTAATAATCTCTCTTTATTCCCCTTACCAAACTACCAGGATACAAACTGCAGTTAATTCCATCTGTTAGTTCATCAGCCTATCGCCTCACTTACTACAGCCAAATATTTTTTTGGAATGTAATCAAAAAACACTTCCTACTTCAATGACAATCAACCCAGCTGCAATAAAATTATGACAGATAATAGCACATTGGTAGACTTCAAGTCCTTAATAAGTATCCCGCTCAGCTTTCACTCTTAACCATTCACACTGACCAGCCTTAGGGTTATTCTCTCACCAATGCTAACACAAAAACTGACCCACACAATTCTATACACAACTTTCACATTGAGCTCTTCCATTTTCCTTGACTTAGTCCCTTATTTCAATTTTAAGGAAATCACAGCAAAGACAGAAAAATACTAGAAAAACTGGTCACAAAATACAACACAGGTACAAATAATCTTCAACCAGCATTCTTATATATGTGTGCTAAACAGCTCTCTAAACCATTCGCTCACATCTTTAACCTGCCAATCACCTCAGGCAACATTTCTCCACAATGCAACCACTCACTCTTAATACTGGTTCCCAAAACCTCCTCACCTTCCTCTCCATATCAATTCTGACCTATATACATCATTTGCCCAATCATTAAAATGTTGAAAAGATTAATTTACGACCAAGTGTATGCACACCTTAGCAAATACAATCTTCTAATTGACCACTGACATGGCTTTCAAAATGGTCGCACCACTTTAATAGCCATATACACTATAAATGAAAAAGGGGTGGCTAAAAAGGGCCATTTTCATAGACCTATGTAGGGCAACTAAATGCCACTTAGATGCCATCCATCTTACAAATAGGCTAGCTAGGTATTAGCCAAAAATGTGTTCATGCCTAGAATGGAGTACACTCTCCCATTTAATGTCCCTCTATTTCACCTATGACACCTACAAGATACAAATTACAGATAGTTCCATCTAACTATTCATCAATTACTCAGTTAAAATGCCACTGCAAATACCTTCAAGCCTCAACTGCTTGAGGAGTTAAAAAAAAGTAAGGTTCTTTACTTTAAACAGTCAAATCACTTATTACACATGCAATAAATGTTTTGATTCAATTTAAATACCACATATGGAGTGCTGAAGCACTTCTGTTGTGACTGATAATACACTATCAGCACTAATTTCTGATGGATTTTAGTGTACCACTTCTCAATCGGCCATCTCCTGACAGCACCTCTGAAATATTGCAGCCAAGAAGACTGCCTCCTTTGCCCCATCCTAGCTACACTTTTAGTCCCTAACATAAAATTTTGTGCAATCATTACTGCCGACTATCTTAAAAATAAATTACAACTCAAAACTCTACCCATGTTCTAAAAAGTCCAGATAATGAAACCCTGTCCCTTCATTGACCCAATATGGACTATGTGCTGCAGAGTAAAGCTTTAGTAAGATTGCCCTTCTAATGGGAATCACATTCCCATAGATCTCAAAAATATTACTGAATATTTTACTTTCAGACAAGAACTGCTCAGTCACCTCAAGGAAAACTGTAAATGCTCATGTTATTGATACAATAGCTATGCCTATTATGCCACTCTGCTCTCATGGACCAAATCCCTCACTGGCTAATACTCCATCTAAAATTCTGAGTATTGTACTCCAGAGGGGTGTTACTCTGTACATGTAAATAAGAAAGTAGATGGTGGAAATCAAGAGTAAAAAAAAAACAGTGGACTCAGTGGGGAGGGGGAAGGGGGCTCTGTAATGTACAATGCATGTTAAAGTGGAGGGCATCTTTATTTCCTTTGTCATTCTAGGTGAAATGTTATCATTCATAACCACATACTTTATTTAAGTCTGAAACGGCTTCCTGCTGTAATATTTGTGCCCATTATGTATTATCACTTGACTGTATCTTGTATAAAATGTGCTATTGAACCTAGGTCATGGCTGGAAAAGGTACTGGGACCAGTTTACTCAACTGGTCAATTACGACTGGATTAACTAAAACATAAAGTCTTTATGTAATTATTCCCCTTCTCTGATTGCCATAGCAGATTTCTGGCACCACCCAACATTTGAAAGGAGTAGAGGAATTTTCTTGTTCTACTGGCCAGATTTTCCTGTAAATATGACCTAGTGTGAATAACCTGGTCAACTAAAAATAAATAAAACCAATAAACAAATAACCTGATTTTATAAAAGAAATATAGAAGTGTAAAGAGCACATGAGTTACAATTTCACTTGTGCCTATAAAAATGGAAGATATCTTTATATCTCTATATGTGAGTGAGATTAATGTAAATAAAACTGAATCAGGCAAAGCAGATGTATGAAGATACTTATACACTGTCTCAAATATGCATGTCCATGGGTGTTATGAAAGGTGAAACTCTGACTAATAGTAGTATAATGAGATATTGTTACTATGTGAGTTTAAAAATAATGCCTGTTATTACCTTGTAATGAGTTAGGGCTACAGTTTTGAAAATATATGAATGTAAACTATAGTTGTGAGTGTTTAAAAAGAAAATGGTCTTTCAGAGTAATACATTAAGAGCTTTATGTGTAATTATGAACATGAATATGTGCATTATGTGATCATTGCAGAACCTGAAAAATACTTATAGATGTATGATTACTTTGTAACATTTGAATTATAGTTAGGTGTATATCGGTGTATGAATTAATCTATTAATTTACTTTGATAATGTTATGATAAGTAAATATGCACAAGTCTGGTATATTACATAGCTCAACACTTTGCCTTTTGTGAGAAAAGTGTAGATAACACCCCTTCTCACTGGAATTAAAAGCCTGAAGAGCTTGAATTGTCTGGTTTGAACAAGAATGGAAGATAGCAGTAGTAACACAATAAACATGAAAAAAATACTAAAACTATAGGGTTAAATTGTTTTACAAGGAGACTGTGTATGGATAACCTAGTTTACTTTCATTGGTAAAGTGTAGTCAGTTTGTGATAAAAATGGAGGATGATGTCAATAAAATGAGTGTTTATTCTACTTGCAGCGTTCATCTAATTTCTGCATGACACCAAGCTGGATGTTTTGTAGGTAAGGGCTTTTTATAAAATATCATGAATGCAATGAACAAGTAAGATACAGCACCAAAAGATGCTAAAAAACCACAAACTGTAGAAACAAACACTGGACCGTGGAAATTAAGTAAAATTATTCTTCCAAGTAGAATCACAAATTTATTATGCACTAATATTTTGTATTAATAAATTTGTGGTTCTATTTGGAAGTCTTAACACAACTGTTACACTCCACCTATACTAACTTATTACATCAATTGCATGTGTTGCAAACAATCTTTTTGAGATACATGCACACACATGCACACACATACACTTGTCATGTTAGGCATCAAACCTCCTGCCTATATAGTTACACAATCTAGAGAGCACTGTATTATTTACAAGTACCACAGGACAAGTCTGACTCTTAATGGTACGGAGTGCACTTTTGTCAGGATAAGCACATCATTGTGTTTCACCTGGGATGTTTCATTAAAAAAGTTGAATAAGGAAGCTGTGTGAAGAGTTAAATGCATTCTTCTCAGGGGATGTATTTACAGCACCATAGATTGAAAATACTCTTACATGTGGGTTTTCCATGTTTAGCATAGAACCTCCTAACCATCTAGTTATACAATCTAGAGAGTACTGTATTAGTGTGCAAATGCCACAGGAGAAGTCTGACTCCTAAAGGCAGAGAGTGTGCTTATGTCAGGATGACATCATCAGTGTGTTTAATAGAGGATATTTTGATGAAAAGTGGGATAAGGGAGCTGTCTGAAGAGTGAAATATATTCTTTACATGGGAAGTGGATATGACCAAGTGTTGCACTCACTCACTCACTCTATCACACATATATACACACACACACACACACACACACACACACACACACACACACACACACACACACACGCACACACACACACACACACTTGCCATATTGGACATTAAACCTTCTACCTATCTAGTTACAAAATCTAGAGAGCACTATATTAGTTGCAAGTGCCACTGGCAAAGACTTACATTAACAAAGTGAACTAGAACAGCTGAACTTTATAAATCCACTTTTTGGAACAGATGGTACTGTGCATCACAAGCTGTGCAGCAAATGCATATGTATTCACTGCACAATGTAACATCACTGTGATTGTCACATATAATGACATAACTAAAATTTAGATACTGTCCTTCATGTACATTGTGTTACTGTGAGGGACATTGACATGTTTCTCATTATAAGATGCCATAAATGTTTGCTGTTGTACACCAGTGGATTTCAAACTTTCCTGCATCTTCATGTCAGGATGACTGCACACTTGGCTTGTCTCATACTTGTACTATGTGCATTGCCATGGCAAACATGCAAGTTATACATAAGACAGTGCACTGCACAATAACAGTGATCAATTATGTGAGAACAGGTTAACCAAACTTAGAATACAGTTGCAAGTGTAAATGCTATAGAGCACACATACATTAAACAACTGAATTAATTGAGGTAACATCATTCTGAAATCAAGATCACCTGCTGACAAAAGTAATACAGACATACAAATGTTGTGTGACCTAAAACAATAATTATTTGATATTCTTTTTTTTCACTGTTTGAGCACAGCACTGCTTAATTGAATTCCACTGCTTATGGCAAAGTGTTAACACATACACAATAATATATTGAAGTGTTGAACTTAGATTGGAAATTATCAGTAGTGTATGTTGCTCTTTGCTGATGTTTGTGCAAAGATCTGTAAAAGACAGGCTTCACAATAGGTGGCAGGCACAGTAATACAGCAGAATGATAATGATGTGTTAAGTAAAGGGGTAGCCAGCATTTACAGTCACAGGAGTCAAAATATCCTGAAAGAATTTTTCATCCATCTGAATTTAAACCTTTAGAGCATTCCAAGAATGAAATTATACCTGAGTATTATCTAAACACATCACACAGCAACTCATACTTCTGATAGTCACATTTCAGCAAACATGAATGAATTTACTCATCTTCATTATCCGACTGACCACTGTAATCTGTACATCCAACTTTTCAGGTTGTTGAAAAGTACATTAAGCATAGTTTTGTACAGCAGCTCAAAGCATAACAGAGTAAGGCAGACAAAGGAAATAAAATGACAAGATATTGCCATCAGCTGTGTACCTCCATTTAAACTTAACTGCATTTGTTGTCCAACACCGGACATTGTGCAAATGCAGAGGTGAAAGAATAATGAAACAGAAAGGAGAAAATACATTGAGAGGGTGATATGGAGACAGGGATAAAGCAGTTTATGACAGAAGAAGGATAATGGTGGCTCATAACAACATGTAACCAACAAGTACACATAAAAATAGTGTACCAAAAACAGTCTGTAACACTTTGCTAATGGCTGGAATGGAACCCTTGAAGTTAAGCAAAAATCTTTCTATATATGTGAGTATTAGCTCATCATGCTACAACAGAATTACTCCTTTACAGCATTAAAATAACACAATTGAAGCACAGTGACAACTTACTGAAGCAGAAGGGATGAACAGAGAGAGACAGAGAGATGCAGAGATGATTAGCAACAATATGTTTTGTGGGATATGCAAGAACATCTGTATGGTGTGTTATTCTTAGTTATTAAATCATCATTAATCTGTCATGCATTGTACAACAATGTGTTTGCTATACGTAGAAAAAAGGGGTAGGAGAGTGCAATAAACATGAAATGCATACACAGGATAAGGTTGACTTAATAAGTCTCCCTGTTGGGCCTGCAATGTTTTTCCAAATTATGTCTTACTGCACTATTCAAATTGTATGTTAAGGAAATGTTTTATATGGGGAGAAATACAGATGTTTGAGGTTAAATATATGATAGGAGTATGAAATATCAGAAATTAATAAACTGACCTACATCTGTAATTGAACATATCACCCTGTGCAAAAACATCTGGCTACAAATAGAGTAAGCATCTTAACACACCATACAAGAACTCCTACTTTATTACATCCAGCAGCCTAAGAACTGTTACATTAACTGTTCCTTAGTAATACCTTTAGTCAGCCTTTACTCTGTATTCTCACAGTGCAGCAGATTTAAGCATATATGCATGAAAGTAACTGGACCATTGCAGATTACATTGAAATCATCAGCTTTTTCAATAAGAAGTTAAACAGGGTTCACTGTCACTCAGCATTGCTGCACTATGGCAAACTCTGCAGAAATGCCAAGGACTTAAAGTAAAGGCTTTTCCGTGAGCCATTTTTAGCCATGTCAGTTGTGTGTGAATCTATTTTTTGACCAGATTAAAAATGTGAAAAAGGGGTGGATAGGACAGTGGTGAAAATAGGGTTCGCAAGAAGAGGGTAGGACATGGGAATGAATACAGGAAGATGAAGGAGAGTTGTGGAAGTGCATCATATCTCTCTACTTCTTCACAACATACATGTACAATTTCATGCCTTTGTACAGTCATCACACCAATGATGGGTAACAACAATAGAATAATGTTGTATGGCCAGTTGGATCAAATCAATTGTGTCAAGATGAAACACAGGTGAAGTGGAGAACTTTGTATGGAATGTATTTTTTGTGAGACAGATGGCCATTTTTTGTTCTTTTTGGGAGAGAAGGGAATATTAGGAAAGGTGCTTAGCAATGATTGGATCAGGTAGGTATGGTAAGTTAGGAATTATGTGCAGACATACATGATATACAAGGCAGATAGGGATGATTATGGAGACAAAAGGTTGGGGCACACCATGATTGGGGATAGGTAGGGGACATCAGATGAGCCCCCACTTCCAGCTTGAGAACAGTGAGAATCTAGTCCTCACTCTCAGAGCCATCATCACTGTCTCCTGAGCAACTCCCTTGGGTCAGTGTTGGACATGGCATCATCCTTGCAATCTGACACAGGTCCTTTTCAACCCTGGTGATATGAGCACTGAAGCCCCTCTCTATTATGTCTTCTGCTAACACCATCAGCTCTTGCTGACTGATAAAATTTCCACCTGCATTACTACTGATCCCAGAGGGTATAACTGCACCAGCAGCCAGGGCAAACCTATGTGATGCAGTTGAAGTAGATAAGGTAGGGATTGAGGAGGCAACAGTGACAGTTTGTAAAACCAAAATGTGGGGTGTCTGTGCTGCCATCTGTGGAGGTATGTCAGGCTGAGCCACAGTGCACCTCTCCAGTCTGTTGATCATTGATTTTTCAGCAGCAAGTTATGCAAACAACAGATTGCTAATAAATTATCCCCATACAAAAAAAATGAAAAAAAATGAAAGAGAGAGAGAGAGAGAGAGAGAGGATAGGGAAGACAAACAAAATAGATAATTAGATACACTGCATGTCACAGTACTGTATTTTTTTCAATAAACTTGGTTGGGTAATACATAAACAATTATGATAATTTGCTATTGTATACTTTTGCCACAACCATATATCATGGAAAGGTATTTATGCATTATAAAATAAACAAATCAAACTGCTATGATATAACAAAGAGCTGCCTTTATTTCCCTGTGATGGATAGGAAATATGCATTCAAATTATTAATTGCAATTACTGTAGCTTAATTCTTCCATACATATTATTGCTGTTCATATTTTATAAATACTGTTCTAGCAATAAAAAGTAATTTCTGCTTCTAGCTACTGAACCCACATGCAGATTAGCTGCTGTTCTAATTTCCTAATGCAAGCAGGAAGCATTATTGGAGAAGGCATGCATGCTTGAGATGAAGGCTGAGGTATGCTTGCTCAAGATGCTAGTGTTTGAGGGAATGAAAATAAATTTCTGGCTTGAATTTGGACCTGGCCCACACCTACACTATGCCTCTATGAGGTGAGTTAATCTCTCCTGGTGCACCTTACAATTTGCAGTTATCTCCTCTACAGCTGTGCAGTACAAAAAGAAACAAAAAATATATATGAAAGCATAATGAGTACCTGTGTTGGCTGGCTAGATCATTAATGCCATATCATAGACAGTTAGGGGTCAGTACAATTATAGGTTCATAGGTTCATAGATTAGTACTAGGCTAACTGGCCTTCTGGGTCATTTTAAGCCTAGCCAATTACCCCATGTGAGAATCAAACCCTGTACCTTGTGTCTGTAAGACAAACACCTTAACCATTAAGCCAACCTCCCACTTACACAACTGGGGGTGATTGCAGTCCTAAATTCAGCCACCCAGTGGCTTAGGATGTTCTGCGTGTGCTTCTTAAGGTCACTATAGTCATGATGACATTGTTCCCCAGTGCATGAAATGCCTGTTGCATTGGATACACCCTTGGCTAAGCTATTTCAAGCCTCAGCATTGTACTGAGACCTGGTATAAGCCCTCTGCAGCAGCCTGCAGCTGCAGTGCTTCATGAGGAGTATCACAAATATCCTGGACTCCGCAACACCAGCCATGTCTGCAAAAGTCAATCTAATAAAATATGTCTGAAATGTCAACCAATTCCGATCTCACCTGTTAATGGTTATGCTTAAAGATACACATCTTTGACAACTGCACTTGCGCAATTGAAAGCAGAAGCAGATAGACTCCTCGGCAGATACATTGGCACTACTTAAATCACATAGCAAAGCAAAGGTATGAAACATGACACTGAGCTTTGGCATGGCTTATGCTCACCATATTGACAGATGTTCCAGTGTTAAACAATGGAATGCTTAATGGCATGGCTTTTACTCCTTGCACTTTGGAAGGAGAAAGAAGATTAATTGTCATGTATTGTGATGTTGAGGCTGTGACACTGCCAGCCCAGCTATCTGGAATTTTGTAAATAATTCTATATCATTTGTGAATATTGATATAATTTATACAGAACTATGTTATGTACTGAGCTTCAAGAATGTAACTGCAGCATATCCTGCTGGAACATAAAAGATTAACTTACAAAACTTCAAGAAAATAAGTTGAAATTAAGTGCTTTATGATGTGCTATGAAAGTTAGTTTCAATGCAGCAAGATAACAGGATGTCTAGAGCTAGAAGGTTTTTCTATCGTCCTGTAGAGAAGTAATTACTAGGTCTAAAATGTAAAAGTGTTCAATTGTTTTACGATTTCCAGTTCTCTGCAAACATCTGAGAGATGTGTATTTTTAACATATGTTAGCTTCTGTTAGCCTGGGAACTGAAGGCAGGTGACAAAGAGTGATGTCATCCAAGCTGACCAAGCAGTAATGTTTGATAATAATTTAAGAACTCTCGCAAAGAGACTGTGTGCATTTTGCATTCTGTCTTTGACCTGGAAACATCCATCATTAGCACTTCTGCCTGTGTGTTGCCTGTAAGTAAGCTATATAGGGCATAGTATCTTTTAGATAGAGATAGGAATATAGTAAAGATTAGTTTAGACATTTTCTGTATTTATTTGAGACTGTCCTGCAATGTTGTTTTAAAATATTTCCTGTGATTCTGAACTCTGTAGTTACTGTGTTGGTGGAGTATTGTCTTGTTCTTTTATTATTTATTATTAAATATATTTAAACCTATATTTGTGGCTGATATTTGTGAGCCATATTTAATCTCTTAGGGTACTTGCATATGTATTTGGTGACACTGTACAGGCCATTCCTAAATAGCCTTAGTCTTGGTCACACTTACCATTTGGATAATAGTAACATTGCACAGTAGGACTTGTCACCATTTGTAAGGGCCTTTAAGTAACTGATAAGTATGGGTTGGTGGCAGTGATAACTTCCTTATAGTCTGGGCAGAAGTGGGCATAACTAGTAAACCTGTGTCAGCCTTTCCCAGGAGTGTCTGTGTGTTTGTATATAAATCAAATCTCAAAGTGTGTGTGTGTGTGTGTGTGTGTGTGTGTGTGTGTGTGTGTATGTGTGTGTGTGTGTGTGTGTGTGTTTGTTCATGTGTGAGCTACATGGCCAGGGACATGAAGCACTGGTTGGACAGAGAGGGTGCAGGAGGTCTTGACTTGCCCCCTTAGCTGAGATCTCAAGCCTATAGCTGTGCCAGTGGGGAGTCTTGTTGGGGATCTGGAGAAAGAGGAAGAAACCAGCCACAGGCTGACTGTGATCTCTGTGTGCTCTTAAGGGAAAATGGACTTTACTTTGTGTGTACTTGTCATCCTCCCATTGTGTACATCCCTCACTGTTGCCATTGGTGAGGACTGAGGCTCCCTGATTACTGGGCCAGTGCAGGGGAGCCATAGGGGCATACACAATATTAAAATATTGTTGTACCAGCTAGGAATTGAACCCATTGGATAAGGCATGCAAAAATTGAAACTTAGCTTATTACTTGACATTGCAACAGGAGAACTAACTTTCAAGCATGGAACTTATAACTGATATAACAGTGAAGGTGTGTGATTCACAAACAAAAAGTCCAGTGTTTGATTCTCACCTTAGTGAGGGAAACTGGCTAGCCTTAGAATGGCCTATTAAGAAAGGCAGCCTAGTGTTTAGCTATGAACTATACTAATTTGGGAATGAATGGAGATACACTTCAGAGATGCCTGCATGCATGTGATTTTAATTCATCCTGGGAATGCATTTTTATATAAAAGTCATTCCCTGGATTCAATAAACTCCATGCAAGAATAGCACTATTCTTGCACAGAGTGGTTTGTGTCTGTATAACACAGCAGCACACTTTGCATATTCATGAAGGATTGCTGCTGTTCTACCTATATGGACACGAACCGTGAACAAGTGCAGGTAGTGCAGGGACATTGAGCATGCCCCCTACACTCAGAAAGTGCCGTACCACACTTTCTAAATTGATCTGGCATAATATTAGAGATTTACTCTAATATCATGCCAGTATGTCAGTGTCCGTGGACACTGAAATTAATTAAATGATCATTTCAGTGTCTGCAGACACTGAAATAAACATGGCAACAAGAAAGCAATGCAGGGGGTGTGTGACAGGTTCTGTGACACACCCCCTGCATTGTCAAAGTGCCATATGACACCTCTGCAACCTGCTAAAGCAGGAAATGTTTGCAAATGCACAAATAATGGGGGATAAATCCCTCAAAAGGGACACAACACACATATTGCCCACTAAAACTTAGAAAGTTGATAGAAAACAGGTCATGCATTAGCATGAATTACCGAAGGGTAGAAGTCTGAAAGCAAATGTATGCCAATATTCCCTGACAGCAGTGCATGTGGACAAAGGCACAAATAATGAGGGGAAAAGCAATAAAATAGGGACACATCTGAAAAATTGCCCTCACACACTTAGAAAGTTGATATTAAACATGATATTTATTAGCAGGAGTCCCTGAAGGATAGAATCCAGAAAGCCAAATGAATGCCATTACTTCATGATTGCAGTCCTCAATGAGTTGTCTGAACACCACAAGACTCACTTATATAACATAATAATATAATAATAATATATACTTTTTTTTCTAGGCTAAGGAATGTTTAAGTGTAGCTAAGCGGGTGTGCACGTTATGACCCTTTGCTTATCATAGCTTAAACATCCCATAGGAGATAAATGGAAATATACATGTGACATTTTCAAGCTGAGATAGTGTAGTGGTTAGAGTCATGGCTTTACATGCGGGCATTCACGGTTCGAGTAGCAAGACAGGCAACTTATTTTTCTATGGGAAAGTAGTGTTAACATTATTTGTGTAAACTTAAATTATTTAGCAACTATTTTTTGTCAACCAGGGTAGAGTAGCAGGTCCAAAAGTGAGGTGTCAGTCTAGAAAAGATGTAAAACTCCCATATAAACACAAGTGCCCCATACAGTATAGTCACACAAGTATATAACGTAATGAAATACATAGGGGGATGTCATGGAAGGTAAACATAAAATTATAATATGTCAGTAATGATGAATCAATCCCACAATCCTGATACTCTATAAAATGAAATCTGAGCAATGCTAAGTAATGCTCAGCTATGCTAAGCTTGTGTAAACATTGCTTAAATGTAAATGCTAAGCAATAAATAGTCCAGCTAAGCAGATTTGTGTATTGGTAAGCAGTGCTCAACATCTAACCCTTTATGCACTGCCACCCTTAGCTAAGCAGGTTTGTGCATTGCTTAGCTTAGCTCAGCATATTCAAAATGGTCCAATGATGGCAAAGAGCAGGAATTTAACCCTATTTAAACCTCGCAGCAGGAATACAGCCATAACCAGTTGTAGCTCATCTTTGAGGACACTATGGCTGGAGTAGAAGAGGGATTGCACTTTCAGGTACAGCGCTGGGGCATTCAAGAGTCCAGGGTCATGGTTGGACTCCTAGTGACAGACCATGAGGAGAGACTGCTGCAGGACCAGTACCAGTGCTCACAATACAAAGTGGAGGCCTGGGACCGTCTTGCACGTGATCTCACCAGAGCTACTGGTATCCCTCAAACTGGTGAGCAGGTCCAGCACTATTTCACTGACCTCAAGCAAAGGAAGAGGGAGCTCTTGGACCAGTGGACTTAAGATGCACAGGCACAGAATGTCCCAGAAGTATGTAAGTATCAGTATCAATTAGTGTTTACCAAAGTCCAGCCTGCGTATATGATCGATAGGTATGCATAAATGTTTCTTTATCTCCTGTACAGCTGCAGATGAGAGGGCTACGAACATAGACGCCCATGCCAGCAGGTTGCTAAGGCTGCACCAGGAGGCAGTTGAGAACAAATCAAGCTTTCAGTATTCAGGGCAATAAAGGAGAAGAATGTCAACTGCCAGTAGGTTAAAATGTGTACTGTGTGTAATGAATAAATGAGGCGTTAGCAGAGTAATAGTGATGTACAGGATATCTATCAATAAAAATGTCAGTACTATTCAATAAAACTAAAAATCCCAGACTGTTGTGTTTACTTTGGTATGTGGTGATGTGAATCTAAATGTGTACAGGTTCTGCACAGCAACTATGGCTCTAACAGCATGAATTAATTGAGGCTCATCTGACAAAGACTGTGGAGCTGTAAAACAGGAGATCAACTATACAAAATGTTCCATGCACCAAGATTTGAGCCCTGAATAATAATGTGTAAAGTAGTATACTGTATCCCCTACAACAGTGCTTGGCTTTAACCATTGCTTTCCAGATTGTAATGTGTCAAAGTATTAATACACAGTACAAGAACTATCTGCCATGCATGAATGTCAGAATTACAAGGTCAGATTGTTCAACCAAGAGAGTATTAGGGATAAAACAGTCAAGCAAAAGACAGCAGTTTCTCAATAGCTCAGTGGGATGCAACACAACTCTGTTGCACCTGTTTGCATAAACAGGCACAGTTCGAATCCCAAGAGTGGTAGTAAGCTGCATGCATAATTTTACCCAAGAATATGTGTAGAAACAGTCAGGTAGTGTTAACAGAAATTTTCTCCACAGGTCTGCCAGGTAAGGAAATGCTTCTTTTAGCTGTAAGAAGGCTATACTAATACACTGTGCACAACAATTCCACTGTCCAACCCCAAGGCTGGAAATGACAGCAAGATAAGTACATACACCAAGCGGTTTCTTCCAATAAATGTCCCTCAAGTATCACACTGTCATGGCTAGTGGTCACCACTGCCAATATTGAGGGTACCAGATAGAAATCCAGGTGGAATATGGCAGTAGCACACACACACACACACACACACACACACACACACACACACACACACACACACACACACACACACACACACACACACACACAGCATGAGTGTAGGGCATCCCTGTCAGTGTCACATATGTAACCTTGATTATGTGAATATGTGTAGAAACAGTCAGGTAGTGTTAACAGAATCTGCATCCACAGGTCTGCCAGGTAAGGAAATGTTTCTATTAGCTGTAAGAAGACTTTACTAATACACTGTGTACAACACTTCCACTGTCCAACCCCAAGTCTGCAAATGACAGCAAGATAAGTACATACATCAAGTGGTTTCTTCTGATAAATGTCCAACTGTCACGCTGTCACAGATAGTGGTCACTGCTACCAATACCCCGGGTGACAGAAAGGCAGTAGCACACACACACACACACACACACACACACACACACACACACACACACACACACACACACACACACACACACACACACACACCATGAGTGCAGGGCACACCTGTCAGTGTCACATATGTAACCTTGAATATGTGAATATGTGTAGAAACAGTCAGGTAGTGTTAACAGATATTTCCTCCACAGGTCGGCCACAGGTCTGCCAGGTAAGGAAATGTTTATATTAGCTGTAAGAAGGCTGTACTTATACACTGTGTACAAACATTCCACTGCCCAACCCCATGCTATAGGTAGATGTAAAGTGAAGTCATACCTGGAGAGTAATGAGTACAGTAATGATCAGTACAATTGTGAACAACTGAAGCTTATACAGTTGTTAATTGACATCTCTCTCTCCCCCACCCTATCTGCACCAACAATTCATACACATAATCAACGGGTATGTTTTTCTCCAAACCTACTGTTGGGACATGTGTCCTATTGTTTTACAAATATTAAATCATTTGATTATTAATGTTCCTCATTCAAATACTATCATTGGTGGCCTGTTGCTATCAATGGAACTTGCATGCTGTTATAATGCCTACTGTGGTTCCATATATGCATGTGTTCTGTCTGCTATGTAACTGTATCAAATCTGTTTTATGGGGTCAATTGGAACACCCATGCATGCTGTTATAACTAATCTCCAAATGTGTTGTTTGTGACTAACCAACATATTTTTAAAACCTCAACACCATAGCATGTCTGGGAAGGCAGATCCCGGCAGATTCACCTGTCCCACTTCATCTGGCCATGGCACAGGGCCCCAGCATGTCTGGGACCCAACCCGGGACCTCCTTGTCAGCTAGTCCTGCACCACCTTTGGGTGGAACTGCCTCAGGGGACTGAGACTGTCATCCCCGGGAGTGGGCGTGGCCAGGAAATTGTCACCTGTAGCCAGGTCAGGGGTTTGGTGCGTAGCTCCATCCAAAAGGAGTTTGGTGGACAGCTGCACCAGATTGAAGGCCGCCTGCTGCATCTTGAGTGT
>NC_056744.1:298838724-298865180 GCF_019279795.1 Protopterus annectens
AAATGTAACAGGCACTACAAGGATGTAACACTAGTGGACAACAGACACTGGTGTGAAAGTACATACCCACAACCAATTGCACCACAGTCACAGCACCATACCAGTAAGCAAACTGAACACTACAGTATAATGACTGTGTGAGCAACAATATCCCATTTGCAACTCACACATTACCCCTACATATACTGCCTCAAGTCACAGTGTAGTGGGGACCATGAGGTGTTATGGGACATGTCACGGTCTGCCCGTACAAACATATGCAGGTGATAGGGAACCAGAAACCAGAGCAGCATGCACAGTCAGATTGAAAGGGCCCATGACACCCACATGTACCCCCCTCCCTACATAACCCAAATAACATGTACACACTACACTGCTACATAATCCTGACAGTCTGTTAACAATGGCCAGACATACACAGACTTCTCAAATGTACAGTTTCCCACAGAATGTATAGGCACAGAACTCATATCTATGGCCACTTCCTTGTTACATGTCTGGGGGTCTATGACATCACTGGGATGGTAGCAGGAATGAAGGCAATAAATAATGATACTACACATCTCTGAACCTCTTAGTGCATGACATCTGGACAAAGCCTGACATAATTGGGTGACAGAGGCCAAAACACAGGGGTATATTGGACATATTGCTGTTATAAAGTTAGACAGTTACTGGCATTACCGGCTTTGTTGTAACATATCTTTTCTGAGTGATATGAAGTCAATTACACCAGTGGATGTTAGCATTTGCTGACTGAATTCCCCAGAGTAGCATACTGATTAGCCAAGGACAACAACTGTCTGGGAAACAGACCAAATATATGAGCCATGCATCTGGACAGTATCTAGACCTCTGGACAGTGTAGAAGTATGACCACATTCATGTAACAGAATGGAAATTCCCTGACAGCTGCCAAAAATGTCACCCAGTACCTTATGAAGCACTGTAAGACCAACACAACACTTCCCGGCATCAGCTCTGGGCAATTACCCATGTATATTCAAATAAAGTATGCACTACAGGGATGGAACTGTAGTGAAAAGCAGATATTGGTGCAAAAATGTCCATCCAAAAACCTTTGCACCAGAGTCACAGCAACATACCATTATCAAAAATTAACTCTAGAGTAGAATGACTGTCTGTAGAAACATATCCTGTTTGCCAGTCACACACTACACCAACATATACTGGCCAAAATCACAGTGTACTGGGAATCCTGAGGTGTTGCAGGACATTTCACAGTCTGCCCTACAAGGATACAGACCTGATAGACTGCCAGCAGCTGTAGCAGCATACACAGTCAGATAGGTAAAGGATGTATGGCACTGACATCTGCCACTCTCCCTACCCAGCCCAACAAACATCTACACACAACACTGCTATACAATTTTTGCAGTCTGTTCACAATGAGCAGACATACATAACTGTCATATGTACAGATTTTTACAGAATTTCTAGGGTGTGGAACCATAATCCTGGCTACTGCCGCATACCATGGCCAGGAGTCTGCTCGGTCAATGGGATGATAACTGGAGTGCATTCGGTAATTAATGATATACCATACCACTGCACCTCATACTGCAAGACATCTGGACAATGCATAACATACTTGGGGACAGGGGGCCGTAAAGAGGGCCATATTACACATGATGGTGTTACTGAAACAGTAGCTGGTGTTACATGTGTTGTTGTAACATAACATCCCTGAAGGATATGATGTCTGGAACACCAATGCATGCCAACAGTTAGTGACTACAATCCTCACATTATCCTACCGACCCCACAAAAACAAACATTGTTCGAGGAACAGACGAAACATAACAGGCAAACCTCTGGCCAGTCTGTGGACAACATGTCAGTTGAGAGGTATGTCAGAGGCATATCACTGTCAGATGCCAAGTCACTCAGTAAATGCATGTCCTGATGAACCCTGTCAATTTACCAACCCTCCATGTGTATAACAGCACTAATGACATACAATCTGTACCCAATTCTGGAGCTTTGTCCCCCATGTTGTTGGGCTGACTCCACATGTCCTGTCCTGTGAGGTATTCCCACCTACTGTCTGTGAAGCTGTAGCTCCCACACCTCTGTAATGTCTCCACACAAGCAAGGAAAAGATGCAAGGCCCACATGAAGGACATCCCATATGTTGGAACTAGCAGCAGTGTCCAGGCCCACACCACAATACTATGCGAGCACCTATATAGCTGTATGGCCTCAGCAATACCTGACATGACATCAACCCCCTCAAGATAGGCTGAATGCCTGTGTTGGACAGCAGCAATACACAACTACCATCATAGGTGGAAATAATTGCAGGCCGGCCCTAGAAGGAACAGGTGCCTCATTGGAAGCCATGTCACCTTGTTCTGCACAAGCAAATAAGGTCACAGTTGATGTACCCTAAGGCTGTCTTTGAGTACAAACTGGATACATCCACCAAGTCCAATCACTAGGCCTTCCAGACTTGTGTCTGCAATTCCAGAGGCAACACACATATCTGGTCTGTAGTGGTGGTCAGTAACACCACATACCCATATGCTATAGATATAGGCAAACAGCTGCAGACAGGTGAAGTGTAAACATCACCCCATCCCCCAATAGGTACACATGTGCATGTACAGCACCTGCCTCCCTCCCCTCATGATCAAGAAGCAGGTCTGTAATGCCCTCTCAAAGGCAGCACATAGAGGTCTCCATAGGCCTGATACCATTCCTGACTGCATCGTGCATGAACACAGGCATGGGTTCTCAGACACATTCTGCAGTGTAGTCAACCACAGCCTGAGCACCTGTGTCATTCCATCTGCACATAGGACAGACAGAAAGTTGATAGAAAACAGGCTATGCATTAGTATGAATGTTCTGAAAGATACAAGTCTGAAACTGACATGTATGCCATTATGTCATGATAGCTGTCCTCAGTGACATGGCCAAACATCTCAATACTCTACTTTTAATACAATAATATAATATTAATATCCAATAGGAGATAAATAAAAATATACATCTCAAAATCCCCAAACCAAGACAGTGTAGTGGTCAGAGTCCCAGCTTTGCATATAAGCATACACGGTTCGAGTACTACAACAGGTAATCCAATTTTACATGAGAAAGCAGTGTTCAAAGTACTATTTTCATATTAAAATATGTGGTAAGATATGTTTGTCACCCAGGGTAGTGTAGCTGGTGTAAAATGGAAGTGTGAGTGCATATAACATGTGAAACCACCATTGTATACATGTGTCCCATACAGTATAGTTATAATGAAAGCACATAGAGCCATGTCATGCAATGGAAATCCTATACACTTAATAAATGAAGTAATTAGTGTGATATGTTATAAGAATGAACTGTGAGTAATGGTTAGCAATGCTCAGCTATGCTTAGCAGGTTTAAGCATTGCACAAACATGAATGCTAAGCAGCAGGTAGCTCAGCTAAGTGGATTTGCGCACTGGTAAGTGTCGCTAAGCAAAACCTACATGGTTTAAGTGCCTAATAGTTTAACCATAGCTTGGCATTGCTTAGCATCACGCAAACCCACTTACAACTGCTTAAAACTGCCTTAATCACTCTGACTGCAACAGCCTCTGTTCGGGTCAGCAACAAAATAAACAGCCCTTGCAGGTCTTGAACACAGGACCATGCACACCATAGTCACAGCAATTTCCCACTGAGCCATCTGAGCTGTAGGATTTTCTGCTATTTTTCAAACATGTCAATAGGGAATAAACATTGTGGACTCACTAATGATTGGTATTTACAAATATATATAATAAACATATACATATATAGATTGATAGATATATATGGAGATACATATATATGTATAACATTATATAGATATTCTACCGATAAAGACTGAGGTGTATGCATGTATATATATATATATATATATATATATATATATATATATATATATATAAATTTATATATATGAAAATATATACACGTATATATACATACATGTATGGGGATACAGATATATGCAAGGGAACGTATGAAAAAGAACAAAACTAATATACAGATATATATATATATATATATATATATATTTTTATATATATATATATATATATATATATATATATATATATATATATATACTCATTTTTCCATAACATGCAGTGCTGTCATACCTCAGAACACCTTAGTACAAGGGGTCTGGACCAAGCCAAACAAAGTGGGGATGGCAAGGGTATGGAAATAGGGACACATTAGAACTAATTGGGGAGATAAACTGAGAACGTTGCTGCAGTAACACTGTCATAACATATGTTGAATGCAATGTCTGAGAAATTAATTTCCTGTCATTATGTAGTGAGTCCATTCCACACATCATCCCAATGAATTGTTTGAAATACACACCTGTCATGGGGACCAGACCAACTATATGAGCCAGACAACTTTATATCCTATGATCTCCTGGAGAGTTGAGAGCTATGAGTGCAGCTATGTAACATTAGGGAAATTACACTAAGCTGACAAGCATGTCACCAAGCCCCATCCAAAATACAGTCAGGACAACACCACACTACCCCAAAGCAGCTCTGGGGAATTACACATGCATTAGCTAATATAGCATGCACTACAGGGATGTAATTGTACTGAAAAAAGATACCGGTGTGAAAGTGCATACACACATCCAATTGCACCACAGTCACAGCAACATACTAGTAACCTTACCAAACACTGCAGTATAATGACTGTGTGGACAGATATATCTTGATTGACAGTCACACAATACCCCTACATATACTGTCCCAGGTCACAGTGCAGCCAGACTTGTGTGGTGGTAAGGGACATGTCTCAGAATGCCCATACAAACATGTACTGCTGATAGACCACTGGTAACTGGAGCAGCATGCACAGTTGGATACAAAAGGATGCATGCCACTCACATCTGCCCCCCCACCCTAAACAGGACAACTAATAAGTAAACAGTATGGTGCTACAAATTCTGGATAGGCCGTACACAATGACCAGACATACCCTGACCTCCTGACTGTACATAGTTCCACAGGTTGTCCAGCCTTTGCCCTCATATTTATGCCCCCTACCTCAGAACATGTGTGAGATTCCGCAACATCACTGGGACGATATCAGGAATGACAGCACTAAATAATGATAGACCATACCTATCCAACTCATAGTGCATGACATATGAACAAAGCTTGACACAATAGGGGTACAGTGGGCCAGAAACATGGGGCATATGTACAGTAGTGCTGTTATAAACTGCAGAAGTCATTTGCAATGAGGGATATGGCAGTGTGGTAACACACTGGGTGTGTCATAGCCGAGGTATGGCTGTACACAATTACCTGGTCTACATAACAGTTATTGCATGTGCCACATAGTTTATAGGGCTGAGGGGTGTATACAGGTAGGTGTATGGTAGTAGACATCAGCAGCTCTTGTAAAGTGGACAATGGGAAATGTATTGGGTATAACAAACCTCAGATTGTTGAAATCCACACCCCCCAGAGGATATTGTGTCGATCAAAGACACAGAGAGTACTGTTCACACACACACACACACACACACACACACACACACACACACACACACACACACACACACACATGCACAGGATCACAATTGCCAGTGTTGGTTTTGGAGCCCCTACCCATCTAGTTAGTGGTACTACAGTGTTAGGCAGTTATTGCAGGTGGCACAGAGCTTAAAGTGTGGAGAGTATTCCACAGTACGTATAAAGTAAATTACATCACGTGCAGACGTACCCTTGCAAGGTATGGCAGTGGGGGGGGTGTACTGGGTGTGAATGGATTCATAATACTGTCAAGCATGAGTCTACACACTCCCAAACACTGCTATGCACACCAATGCACACACACAAATGTACCAGTACTGTGATTAGCAGCCCTGCCTCTCTAACTATTCATTCCATACTGCTACATAGCTCTTGCACAGAGCATGGGGCTTATAGGTCTGCAGGGTATCTACAGATACCTCTACGGTTGATGTAAAAAGCAGTCTTTATAGAGTGGAATGTAGGATGTGTGCTGGGAGTACCATGGCCTAAAATTTTAAACCATGGCTACCCAATGGATATAGTCCTCACTCAAATACAGATAAAAACACAGATAGGAAAATTGGAAAAAAACTGTGAACGCCAAACAGACACGCTGGTAACTGGTGAAAAACCTTCTTCTTTATTGCACTCTGGTACCTCGGCCTTCGCCTTCTCAAGGAATACATTTAATTTGTGTTTCACCACACCTTATAAATCATTGGCTTAATGCTTTAGTGCCAATCAAAACATTCCATCATGCACTTAAACAATTAAACACTTAAACACTCCATCACTCAACCGACCCATTACATTTCTTCTTACAAAATAAGAAACTTGAACCATATAACAAAACAATGGAACTATACATGGCATGAAAATGTATGTATGATAAAAATATTTAAAATATGCAAAAGGCATGTTCTTTCTCATTACTATATTATATTATATAAATTCATTTCATATGTACTTAATGCAACTCATGTTATTTAAAAAAAGAATAACTGTACCAATAAGGTGTTCTTTTTCCTTTTCTTTAAATCACTCACTACACATATCATAAATAGCTTAGAACACATCTAGTTAGTGGTACTACAGTGTTAGGCAGTTATTGCAGGTGGCACAGAGCTTAAAGTGTGGAGAGTATTCCACAGTACGTATAAAGTAAATTACATCACGTGCAGACGTACCCTTGCAAGGTATGGCAGTGGGGGGGTGTACTGGGTGTGAATGGATTCATAATACTGTCAAGCATGAGTCTACACACTCCCAAACACTGCTATGCACACCAATGCACACACACAAATGTACCAGTACTGTGATTAGCAGCCCTGCCTCTCTAACTATTCATTCCATACTGCTACATAGCTCTTGCACAGAGCATGGGGCTTATAGGTCTGCAGGGTATCTACAGATACCTCTACGGTTGATGTAAAAAGCAGTCTTTATAGAGTGGAATGTAGGATGTGTGCTGGGAGTACCATGGCCTAAAATTTTAAACCATGGCTACCCAATGGATATAGTCCTCACTCAAATACACTCAGGATGCTGATCGTGCGCACACACACACACACACACACACACACACACACACACACACACACACACACACACACACACACACACACACACACACACACACACACTCACACACACACACACACTTGCCAGGGTTGAGTTTAGAAACCCTACCTATCTAGTTATTGCTACTAAACTGTTATGCATTTATTGCATGCACCACAGAATTTGTAGAGTAAAATGCCTCCTATGGTTCCTCTAAGGTGAACAACATTACCAGGCCTTGTAAAGTATGGCAATGGGAGATGTACTGGGTGAGAATGGACTTAAAATACTTTAACCTACAGAAATATACACAATGACAAACACAGATATAATCATACACACCTTTGCCAGAACTGAGGTTAGCAGCCTTGCCTATCTTGTCAGTCAGTTCATACTGTTGCATAGTTCCTACACACAGAACATCCCTATTGGGCTGAATAGTGTCATCAGATACCTCTACAGTTGATGGAGACAGCAGGCCTTGTACAGTGGACCTTGGGACATGTACTAGGAGTACCATGGTCTAAAAATGTGAAACCCACTCCCTATTGGATATAGTACTCACTCAAACAAATGATACTTTTGTCACACATACAGTCACACATTTAACAGGATTGAGATTAGAACCCCTACCTATCTAGTTATTGGTTCTACAGTCATATACATTTATCACACATGTCACAGACCTTGTAGGGTGATGACTGTTCCATGGCTCTTCTATGGTAAGCAACATCACCAGCCCTTGTAAAGTGCAATGTGCAGTGTACTGGTGTTATGAAGTTACCACAAGCACCAGGGAACATATAGGGTGAAGAGTGTCACAAGATACCTTTAAAGTGTATAACATCACCAGCCCTTGCAAAGTATGTCAATGGGGGTGTAGTGGGTGAAAAGGGCATCAAAGTAATTTCACTTACAACTTTACACACTAACAAATGCTTTTATACACAGTCATGCACACACACACACACACACACACACACACACACACACACACACACACACACACACACACACACACACACACACACACACACACAGACATTTGCCAGTACTGAGACTCGTAGGTTCATGTGTTCATAGGTGTGTAACCCATGGGAGTACCCTGGCATCATGCCACCTGACATTTATCCACAGTGCATCTATTGAATATTGTCACTTGAATGATCTCCATAGTGACAGTTAAATTCCCCATCCACTCATCCAGATTTCTCTTGAAGTGGGCCAGTGAGGTGCTCTGATTGACACGTATGTGACATATAGTCCATAACATGGCCACTCTCTGGGTTATGAACCTGTCCCCCAGCATGTTTTGTTGATTGTGGTAATGAGGTTGTGGTCTCCGTGGCATGTGGTGCAGACAGATTGGGATTTCACTAGATGTGGAATTCCTCACAGGGCTGGGCAGACATGGCTTTATCAGTCAAGCAGAGATCACATATAAGTAGCCAAGATGTGACCAAGAATACTTGGAGGTACTGGACTCTGTCCATATAATACAGTTGTTTAAGGCTGAGGGTCCTATTTGTGAGGCACATTTGCAGCCTCCCCAGTTGTTGCAGGTGTCTAGTGAGGTACATGGCAAATAGGCCATTGCACTTGATGTTTGGCCTAATGAGGGGAGAGTAGAGGGAGACACTGACCTCTTCCTTCCTGGATGCAACACCCTTAGTTATGAGATGTGTCACACAGACTTCCTGTCCACAGTGGCAATGTGGTGGTCATAAGAGAGGTTGCTGTCAACCTGTATTCCCAGACCTCTTATAATGACTTCTGTGTCAAGTGGACTACCAGCTATGTGGTAATTCATGGAAACCACATTGAACCTAGAGGGGAGAGTGAAACATTTATTGCCATTGAGCCTAAGGCCAGTGTTCAGACAACAGTCGTAGGTCACAATGGGGAGTGTATGAAGGATGTCAACATAATTTGGGGAAGTAAACATAGCACCCACCTTGCAGTTGTCTTCAAACATTATCAGCCAAAGTCCCTTTGTGTTGGGCTGGATGTCAGAGGCATACATACCGTACATGAGGGGAACCAGGACCAAAGGTATCTGTAAAGGTGACTGACATCAGCAGGACTGCTAAAGTAGGGTGATGAGAAGTGTACAGGGTGGTACACAACTCACAATGGTATAACCCACACAGGATATGATTCACACACACAAACACACACACACACTTACTTGCCAGTATTGAGATTATAACCCCTGCCTATCTAATGATTTGTACTATAGTGTTATGCAGTTATCGTACACACTAATAAGCTTATTGGGCTGACAACTGGCCAAAGGTGCTGATAAGGGGAATGACATCAGCAGGACTGATAAAGTACGGCACTTGGTGGGAAACTTATCAGAATACTTCTTAAAAACATACACTCACTTGCCAGATCTGAGATTAGAACCTATGACTAGCTAGTGAATTGTACTATAGTGTTACACAGCTATCGCATGTGCTACGGAGCTTAATGGGCTGACAACTGTCCAAATGTGCTGATAAGGGGAATGACATCAGCAGGACTGATAAAGTAGGGCACTGGGTGATAAACTTGTCAAAATACATCTTTTTACACTCATACATACACACTTATACACCCACACATAAATTTGCCTGATGTGAGATTAGAACCCCTGCCTAAGCTAGTGATTTGTATTATAGTGTTATGCAGTTATCACACGTTACAGAGCTTACTGGGCTGACAACTGGCCAAAGGTGCTGGTAAGGGGAATGACATCAGCAGGACTGATAAGGTGGGGCACTGGGAAGTGTTGTGGGTGGGAATGGCCTAAAACTGGTACACCTATAAAGAAACACACACACACACACACATTCTCACACATACAACTGTCACACACAGAGTTGCCAGTATTGAGATTAGAACCCCTAACTAGCTAGTTATTTGTACTATGGTGTTACACAGTTATCACACCCACTACAGAGCATATAGGGGTGATAAGTATCAAATGGTACTTCTAAGGTGAATGACAGCAGTAGATCTTGTGAAGTAGGGCAATGTGAAGTGTACTGAGTGGGAACAGTCTGCTAATACTTAGACCTACACACACACACACACACACACACACGCACACACGCACACACACACACACACACACACACACACACACACACACACACACACACACACACACACACACACACACACACACACACACACACACACACACACACACACACACACACACACACACACACACACACACATATGCAGGTGATGTGATATTATAAACCCAACCTCAGTACTGTTACACAATGGGGCTCACCTTTTATGCTGACACATACAACTGTTTACAACTGATATGCCACTGTCCACAGCAGGACATCAATTTATGCCATTCAGGGTATCTGTGTGTGTGACTCTCTCTGTCTGTGTCCCGCTGTGACTCTTTCTCTCTCTATCACTGTCTGTCTCTCACTTCCCCACATTTATGTCTGTGTATGCTTCTTGACATATATTATTTGTTGCCCATATATATGTGTGTGTATCTCACGCAACAGATGCAGATATATCACATATGGGCCACCTACAGCTAGCTGAAGGTAATCCTGTCTGATGTGTATGTGGGGACATTTGAGGTGTACATAGGTGTCTGTATGCACAGACATACATACACAATACAGTCATATATTCTGATGTGGGTTGCAACATGTTCTGTGATTCTCTAAGTGTAGGAGCATGCCCAGTGTGACCTTCTATAGTTAGAGTGGGACTCAATTCAAGAGATAGGTGTACTCCAGTTCAGGGTTTTGTGTGATACAGCCATACCTCTCAGGAGTACACATGACTTTCCTCAGGGTACTGGGTTTGTTCAGAAGACATTTTCTGACATATCTGTAGTCTGACACTGCAATGTATTGTGTCATTACTCAGTGCCAGACATCCTCAGATCATCACAGTGCTTTATTATTATTTATTTATTATTTATTTGACATTTGTTATCTGGGATGGTCCAACTGAGCAAAACCCTTTTTCAGTGGAGGCCCGGGGAGAAAATCTCCACAGAAATAAAAAATAAAAAAAATAACAGTAAGTATGTAATGAGATACAGTAAAATGCAAATATTTGTAAATTTAACAATACATTATCAGCAGTAATAATATATCATCAGCAGTAATAATTGTATAATATAACTATAAGTAAGGAGTAAGAAGATAGAGAAGATAATAGAGAAGGAAAAGAAAGACAGTAGGAAGGAAGCAGAGTTAGAGTAGGGGAGGAGTTCAAGTTGGATTGGATGATTACAGAGACAACACCAGGTGCTATTAAGATGCAGTTTCAGTGTTTTCTTAAATTCATGAACATTGGAAATATTTCTCAAGGGTAGAGGAAGATTGTTCCAATGAGAGGCCAGAGAAGAGCTGAAGAGATACTGCCATTAGATTTATTAGGTTTGTAAATTTGAAGTAGATGATTAGAATTTCTGAGAGATCAAGGGAGGGGGTGTAAAGAGAGATAAGTGCTAAGAGACACCAGACTAGTAGCCCAACATAATGCCTCAGAGATACTTAGGTACAACTAACACTGGGTAAAACTACAATCCAGGTTGTAGCCTGCTATATGATGCATAGACCAATATTATGGGGCAGCTATGTACATTCTTGCCCAACAAGGCCATTTGTGAGGTGTGGCTACAGCCAGTTGAGTAATGATGTGCTATGTAAACAGTCCAGCAGCCTGGTGATATACTGGCTGGGGATCTCCTGCGTGTGTGGTATCTTTCTAACCTGAGATGTCATATCCTTGTGTGGGTGTACCTCTCACCTGCACATTTTTTGGCAGGTTGTCCAGGTGTTTGGCTAGAGGTTTCATCCTATCTAGATAAACTTTTTATGGCAAGTTATTTTCATATAATTGAAGAGTGATGTTACAAAATAATGACAGACATTGCTGTTTCAGACTACATAACCTTCAGATAATTTCTGCTACTGCAAACCCCTCACTCTACCAGCTTTCTTGGTATGTAAGAGCGATATTTATAACACCTGCTTATCATTGTGCCTTTGTTCCACTTTTATTTCTGCCCTTGTCCAGACATCTTGCTGTCAGAAGTTGGGAGCTATGGGTGTGGGTACAGAGTGCATTCTACTGTGCAGGCATGTCCATTATATGTAAAAGCAAACATAAGAAAAAAGGATTATTAAAAATAACTACTGGTAACAGTACCAAAATGCACTTACATTCACAAAAGCCTTGACACCTCAGCTACACATCCTTCAAGATGACCCTTATATGTGTAGTATATTCCACATAGCACTGTGACTTCCAGGTATGTCAGTGGCAGAGCAGTGGGTGTCATTGACATGCATAACAGTTGGCACTGCAGTTATCTTCACATGGCCCTATCAAAGACAGCACTGTACCTAGGACACTACAAGACGACTGCCAGGAAAATGTGCTGGCCTGATCCTGACAGTATTAACCACACATACACATAGCTCATTGACCCCTGCATATTGTGGACAGGCAATATGTTTTCATGTGTATTGGTACAGCCCTGCCAATGTGTGCTATGTTGCTATTTCCCTGCAAACATACATGTTACTGCATTTGTGTGGGTATATGGGGGAGCACACCTGTCAACTGTACACATTTGCTCAGACTGTGCTGATATTTGCTTTACATTTTGGTTTCATTTACCATACCATTGTGCCCTGTCTTGGGGACTAGAGACATATCAGTAAAGAGCACAGGTCAGATTGTAATGGCATACATTTGAGTTTCAGACTTCTTACCCTTTATAGCCTTACTGCAACTGTGGGTCCTGCTGCGCTATCACTGTGTGAGTCTGTAGGGGGGTAATTCAACATTGCTACCATTTATGTGCCTTTAACAGACATTTCTCTGTGGTTTTCTACAGCTGACTTGCTGTGTGGGTGGGAGGGGTGGGTATGGGACCCCCACACTGACATCCATGCCTGTGACCTATGACCTCCCAGTTAGTTGCCCCCACACATATACTGCAGTGGGATTTGCCACCTTTGGTACTACTGCATAGTGTGTGGAGGCCAGTTTTGGCTAGACATTTCCTGATGTCCCACATCACAGTCAGTTTGCTGCTATCCCAGTAGGCCACCCCATTCTCTTGGATGCATACAGCATTACCATTGATATGCTAGCAAGACATACTAGTCCATTAATTTATTGTTAAGAAGACTGACTTACCTTGTGCTTGTGGCAGTTGTGAGGATGGTGCTTGAGGGCCGCCTATGTTGGATGCACACAGTACACTGACTATACATGGTAAGTTACAGGTAATATGCTGTGTGTGTCATCCATTTTACTGTGTGTGTGTCAGAAAGAGGTGTCAGACTGTGGGTTCCCTACAGTGTCAGTGTGTGTGCTATGCGTTACCTCTTTGCCAAGGACTGAACATGCTGGGCACACCTCTGTCTGCCTACAGGAGCAGGCTCAGGGGCCTCCTCCTCGGAATTCCTCTGTGCCTATGGGGACCTTAGCAATGGTGGTGGGCTGTGTGGCCCTTCCCCATGCTGTTCCTGCTGCAGCTGTTTCCGCAGGATCATATTGTGTAGCATGGCACATACTATGAACATGTGTGCAAATGTGGCTGGACAGTACTGCAAGGCTCCACCAGAGATGTCAGGCAGTGGAACCGTGACTTGAGCATCCCAAACACATACTCTATAATGATCCTGGTTTGTGCATGTGACTCATTATGTGGGTGTGTGTGCATTTCTGATGAGTGTTATCATCCACAGCTCCAGTGCATTGACAGCATCCCCCACCAGATGGCCATATGGGATGCCCCCAATGGCAAATGCCTGGTACAACTATGACAAATGCCAGATGTGGGAGTCGTGATAGCTTCCAGGACTGCTAGCACACACATTCATGATAATGCCTTGGGCATTGCACACAACCTGGCAGTTGATGGAGTGGAATCCCTTGCAGTTTATGTAGACCCTACCCTGTTCAGGTGGTGCTTTGATGTGGATGTGCATGCAGTCTATGGCACCCAGTACATCTGGGTATTCTGCTACATGGTGGAAGACACAAATATTGCTGGTCCTCTCATCACAGGTGTTGGGGAAGTAAATATGCTCACCAGCATGTGGTAGCATGGCATCCAGGAACTGGTGAAGTACCCTGGATGCAGATGCCTGTGAGACCCCCATGATGTCCCCAGTAGGTCTTTAGAAAGTACCTGTAGCTAGAATTCGTAAGGCTACACATACCTTGGTATCCACTGGGATGGGTTCCCTTCTGTTGGTTTTAGGTCTGAGTTGAAGCCAGCACAGCTCAGTGATTTGCTGACATATGTCTCTGTCTACCCTGCAGTGCTGTACTATCTCCAGATCATGTAGCCCCTGGTAAGTTACCCTGGGTCTGAGCACTCTTTTCCTCCCCTTGGTCTGTGGCGGTTGTCAGCATTATCCTCCTCACCACCCTCAGCCTCTAGCACATACTGATGGATCAAAGCAATGGCAGCCCCTAACATTTTTCCAGTTAAAATTCCCTCAGATGTGTACACCAATGGTGCAGAGTTTGTTGGAAAAAGACTGTAAGGTGTTGCCATAGTTTATACTGTTGTGCTACAGATCTGCCTGTATGATTGGCTGACTATGATGCATTCCACCTGCTAGCTTTGTAATTTGTTCTTGATTGCTTTTATTCTGCTATTTTCCTTTTTTTCCTTGTACACTAATGGTGCAGAGTTTGTTGGAAAAAGACTGTAAGGTGTTGCCATAGTTTATACTGTTGTGCTGCAGATCTGCCTGAATGATTGGCTGACCATGATGCATTTCACCCGCTAGCTATGTAACTTGTTCTTGATTGCTTTTATTCTGCAATTTTCCATTTTTTTCCTTTTTTCCCTTCCCATTTCTTCCCCTTTTAAATCCCAAGGCATGCAGCGCAAGCCCAGTGCCCAAATGTAAACAGTCCTGCTATTTCCAGAGTTTTATTTGTTCACCTACATGGTTAGGTTCAGTTTGGCACTTAGAAGATTTTTGTGATTCAGTAAATTTCCCCTCATTTGCATACCCCACTGCCTTAATCCATAGTTATTGCACTCACACTGAGCCTTTCTCCTTGACAACCATTGTTCCTTGGTATTGTTTTCATTCTGCATGCCATAGACTATAATGGCAAAATGCAGATTTTCCTTAAAATTGAGTTTTCACATTTTTTTTTTATTTTCAGCATGATCCCATTTGCTTGCCACTGCCATATGCTTAAACGGCTGAGATCGGCCAAAAAAAAAAACTTTGATTTTCTTTAAAAATGCACTTTTCGATGTCAATGGCCATATATTTGGCCATTGGCATGCCTAAAGACTATAATACATGCTTTTTTTTGGAGCTGTCATGCCTCTGTTTTATTATTTGCGGAAATGTATTTGGTTCACTAACTCACCTCATTTGCATGTTTTTTACCAGCAAATGAGGTAATTAGCATTCTGCACTGGTCTCCATGCAAGAACAGTGTAGGTAGGCTCATGCATGTCAAAACACTAGTTTACTGGATTCCTTGGCGGCCATATTCTGTGCAGGAGCAGCTACACTGTTCCTGCATGGAAAAATAATTTATTGAATCTCGAGGATTATTTGTCTGTAAATATATTTCAGATGGATGCAGTTGAATGAGCTGATTTATACAGGTTGGGATATGTTACATATATACTTCACAAGACATAACTGTCACAAAAACATAGTTTGAATATATGATGAGTCATGATGATTATAACAAAATTACTGTGCCCATCATACATATGCAACTGAATTTTATATAAGTGTCATCATTGTCAGGTTTAAGAAATTGGACAGACATTAGCTTGTGGATATATGTGAAATATTAATGATTTTATGCTAAAAAGAAAAGTTTACTTACACTGGCATTACTGATATATTGCTTACAAGAATTGGAAAAAGTGTTTAAATGTATCATTTTTCTTTAGTGTTTCAGTCCTAATCAAAATGTGAAAATGAGATCCTTACACCCTTTGTAAAATTAGCTATTGGCTAGATTTAAACTCTTAATCAGATGTATTATTTATCTAAACTCCCTTTACTTACACCTTGTGCCACAGAGATAGGTATGAGAAAGGTGGAATTTCTCCATTTAGTACTGTCCAGAGTGCTATGGAAAACACGCCATTGGCAGGTGTGATTGCACTGCATAAGGCAGCCTAAACTAAATTTTTCAATTTTTTACTTGAGTAGGGAACCATGTTTGCATGCTGCTAGGTAGACAACAAATGCAGATTAAAAATAATTTTCAAAAACCTGCATGCCATAGATAGAGAATAAGTGCAATATGATCTCAACATAGGATTTTAACAATGTCTTATTTGACTCATTTCACTCAATTCACTTCAGCTACACCTTGTGCTACAGAACTGAACATCTGTCAGGTGCATTCTCTGCAGTAAGTACTAACCATGGTGCTGTGGGTCACACAATGATGCCAGGCATATTTGCTCTACATAAGGCAGCCTAAACTAAAATTTTCACTTTATTCTTTAGGTAGTAAACTTTTTTTTTGCACTGCTGAGCAGAGAGCAAATGGAAAAGGCATTAGACAAGGCACATGATAGAGAAAAAAGCTGACAGTAAATTAAATGCAATCAATGGGTATATGTATCAATTACCAATACAAGACGTGCTTTCAAGTGACACATTCATCCTTCTCACTTGTCATTGCAAAATAAAAAACGTACTTTGTAGAACACAGTGTCAGACTCATAGCTGATGACAAAGGATGTGAAGGTGGACAGACAAAAGCTTGCATGTTGTTAGCAATAGTGACATGAGTTGGTTTTTGAACAATAATGCAATGGTATCACAAAATGTGATTGAATATCTGTTCAGACCACCCTCTGCAAAATTATCAGTTAAGGGCATTCAGACCATGCATCAGCTGTCCTTTTCCTCTAAGCTCACTGCATGTACATCTTGTGCCACATAGAAAGTTACCTGACAGGTATATTTTCTTCACTGAGTACTATTCAGAGTGCTGATGATTGTGCAATGCCACTGGCTGGTTTGTGCTACATAAGACAGTCTAAACTAAATTTTTCACTTTTTCTTTAAGCCATGAAACTTAATTTCATGTTTGTCGAGTGGAGCACAAATGCAGAAGGCAATTTGTATCAGAAGAATTAAAAAAAAATGTTTTGAGAATAACAGCTTGAAGACACAACAAATGAATCACAGTGTATACCAAGCAGTGAACAGAGCTATTATTGCATTACTTTGATACATTCAGCCTCCTCACATCTCCTTGCCACATCAGTACTATCAGTGTCGGATCCCAAAATTTGCAAATGGGGGGGGGCACAGTCTGGTCAGCTGAGTACCGGGGTGAGACTAGGAAGTGGGACACTGGGTTTGGTGGTTGTGGAAAGATTACCTTAAGAAGGTCTGGCATGTGATAAGACAGCAGTATACATTCAGTTCCACATGATGTTGCTGTAGATGTGGTAGAAGAAACAGGTATTTCCTATACAGCACACAGTACACGTACAAATAGTACAAGTATTTTCACTGCTTGCCTGGAAGAGATGGCTGGTAACTTATACCAAGCCATAGTCTTCTTCATGGCATAGCGGACATATGCACAGTTATGAACTTGGAAAGTATCCCACTGAAGGTGAAAACAGCCATGGAGAAATATTTTGTTTTTTAAAATTAAATAATGACTTATGTGGAAACAGCGAAGTTCAGTTAAGTTTAAGTATCACAGTAAGTAAGGAGGTAGATGTCATGTAAAAATCACAAAAAACGAATACTCAGTTTAGTCATGAGCAGTGTCTAAAAATATTGTAACCACTGTAGCATTTTAGAAAGGATTGTAAGTCAAAACCAACTTTGTTATGCAAGATATAATATAAACTACAGGCACAGATGTTTGCATAAATTAGTAAAAGGTTCATTTAAATGATGTACCAAATAACTAAACTTCTAAAACTTTCCTAAGCAGACCTTAATGTTTTTTGGGCACTTTACTATTCTTGCAATGGTTTTAAGAACAATTAATTGACATTAGGAAATCTATTAATAACAAAAGTCCTACTGTACCTTGTCTGTCCTTTCAACAGGTTCTAGATTAGATGTGGGAGCGGGAGGCAATGCCTGTATCCAGGAGTTCAGAAATGTCAATATTGGCTGTCTTCTTTCTCAAATCAAAGTCCAGTGAAAGTAAACAAAAGGAAAGGAAATGAAAAAGCCTGTTTTGAGAGGAGAAAGATGGAAAGTAAAGGAAGAAGCATGTTTCAAGAAAGAGAGCTCGAGAGAGAGAAAAACAGGAAAGGAAGAAGCATGATTTGGGAGAGAGTTCAAGAGAGAAAGACAGAAAGGAAAGGAAAGGAAGAAGTGTGTTTCAAGAGAGAAAGTTTCAGATAGAAAGAAGGAAAGGAAAGCAACAGCAGTGTTTATAGTGACAAAGACAGAAAATGAAAGAATCTGGAGAAAAATATTGTAAATACGATTACTACGAGAGTAAATGGTTGTTTCTCAGTTAGGACTTGGGGAATTGTATGTATAACATTGATTAGAAATATACAGGTGTGTGAGCTAGGCATGCTAGAAGAAAAACAGATCTGTTTGTTAGCTTAAGTTTAGGGGACATTTGGGGAAATCATAGGAGTCAACCCAACTGAAAAGTTCAATGACTCAGGCAACAGAAGTAGAAAGGGCTGTTGCCAAGCTTAATGAGCCTATAACAAAAAAGGTAACAAGAGATACTGTAGAGGTATTAGAAATATTTCAAAAATGTTATGAAAGTCTGTATAAAGTAGAGACAGATGGAAATCAAGAAAAGATAAAAATGGAAATGTTTATGGAAGAAATAAATATGCCAATGTTAGAAGCAGATGAGGCTCAATTACTAACAGGATAGGAGGAGATGAGATTAAAATGGTGATGTATAACCGATCTACAAGAAAGTCCCCAGGAACAGATGGTATTCCTGTGGAAGTTTGGAAGCTAAGAGGGGAAGAAATGATAAAGATCTGGAGGGTTTTGTTTAACAGTATTTTAAGAGGAGGAAAAGTACCAACATCCTGGAAGAAAGCAGTGGTAGCTGTAATACCTAAAGAGGGTAAAGATCCATTAGAACCAGTTTCATACAGCCCCATTTCATTACTAAGCCATGATTATGAAGTGTTTATGTTTATAATGGCTAACGAAATGTCAAAAATGATGTCAGAAGTGATAGATATGGATTAATATAGTTTTGTGGAGGGGACGCAAACATATGACAACATTAACAGAACATTGATGATCCAGTGGGAAGCAGAATATAAGAAAATACCACTGTTGTTGGTGGGTCTTTATGCAGAGAAAGCATTTCACAGAGTAAGCTGGGTCTTTATGAACAGGGCAATGGAAGCATTTGCATTCCCTGATAAAATTATAACTTTAATTATGAGGGATTGGAGGTAAAAATTAAAGTCGGTGGGGTCCTCTCTGATAATTTCTGCTTGAGAAGAGGAACACAGCAGGGGTGTCTTCTTTCCCCTCTGTTATTTGCATTATATTTAGAACCACTGACAAAGAAAATAAGGGACTCAGAAATTCAAGGAAATAATTTGCATGGTTTGTCAAGAAA
This sequence comes from Protopterus annectens, assembly GCF_019279795.1. Classification (NCBI taxonomy): domain Eukaryota; kingdom Metazoa; phylum Chordata; order Ceratodontiformes; family Protopteridae; genus Protopterus; species Protopterus annectens. The sequence goes on from NC_056744.1 coordinate 298,858,421, forward strand.
AGTAAGCTCTATTTACAGATGATATTATTTTATACCTGACAAAACCAGAAAGGGACATTATAGTGTTGTGCAGTATTTTGAGAGGGTTTCAAATCTTTTCAGGATACAAAATTAATGAAGCTAAAACAAAGACAATAGAAGTAAATTATGTGTCTATACTTGAATTCGTTCAGCAATATCCATACTTAAGGGAACATGATAAAATGAAGCATTTAGGAGTATGGATAAAAAACGATCCCGGTGTGGCAGCTAAGGATATGTGGGAAGAGACTAAAAAATAATACAAAAACTGAGAAAATCAAAGCTCTATTATATGGATATGGATAGTAAGATGCAAGCAGTTAAAATGTTATTAGTCCTTTTAGTCTTATACGCAGGTCAGGCATATTTTTAACAACCAGAGGAGAAGTTGTGGATAACAATAAACAGAGAGATGAAGGATTTTATCTGGAAGGGAAAGATGGTAAGAGTTAAGTGGGATAAGCTGATTCTTCCAATAGAACAAGGCAGATTGGGATTACTCAATTTGAAGGGGTATTTCAGAGCTACACAGATAAGACTAATGTACATAACACAAGCAGAAACCTATAATTCAAAGTGGATGATGATGATGTAACGGGGGGGGGGGGGCTGAGCTCAAAAATGAAAGAGACTGGTATATTGAATGCACCTTGGACCTTTAAGGAGAATAACAATGATCATACAGAATGTTATATTCATAAAGTAGAAGAAAATATTCCAAGAACTAAGCCAACATTGGAATGGAGAAAGGAGATTCTGCTGATAGGGATGACTACAACTAGGGATATAGAAAATAGGCAAGAGGGTGGCTTGAATTTATTGAAGAAAACTGGCAAAGGAACCAGGGTATTGAGAGCAAATAACTAGGAAAAGGTAATATAATGGGAAGATGCCAAGAATTTGTACTGCAGATTAGAGATGGCCTTCCATATCAAGGATTGATATCAGAGTATAGGCAAAGAAAAAGAAACAGGGGGTCCTAAAAAAAAACCAGCACTGGTAGAATTTTTATTAGAATCTGGAACAGAAACTACCATTAAAAAGGAATAATTAGTAGAACATATAAAATATTGCATGATAACTATAAGAACCAATCAGAAGAGGTTAGAAAGCATTGGGAAGAGGGATTGACTAAACAATTCACAAAGAAACAATGGGAGGATATATGTATGTCTCCCAAATATGCAACAAAATCTAAAAAAATTAGGATTTTTGCTTGGAAATGTTGACATCAATATTTTTATACTCCAAGTAGATTCCAGATAATTTTTCCTCAGGTAAACAGCAACTGTTGGAGGAGTGAAGGGGAAGAAAGAGGTAATTGTTAACATATTTTCTGGGACTGCAATGAGTTGGCAGACTTTAATGACTCCCTGCAGGCCGTACTATCTGAGATGCTGGATGGGTAGATTGGTATGACGAGGGACGATGATATTTCTGAGCTATGATACAGAATCGAAACTGCCTAAACTTGGTAAGGTGTTGCTGAGTCCAATTATGGTGGCTGCCAAAAACGCAATTACTAGAAAATGGAAATCAAAATCTAAACCAACTGTACTAGAAGTAGTGAATATAGTAACAGAGATAAAATTAGAACGGAGATCTTTAGAAAAGGGTAGGAGCAAATTACACAGGAAAAATGGGAATTATGGGAACAATGCATACAGGGAGGAATGAGGTTTAAAAAAAGCAGGACTTAAATGGGATATGTAATGTTTGACTGAAAATTATTGCGTAGATTATAAGTGATGTATAATGTTTGCAACTGTGAGTGTGTCAGTATGGTTTGTGATGTAAAAATGCTTGCAATTAGTGTTGTGCCGGCATGGCTTTTCATTTATATAAATGTATGATTGATTACATCATTAAGTGATTTTTTAATAAAGATGTTTCTTGTCTAAAAGAAAAGGCAGGAATTGAATAATTTATGTAATGCTGTTTAAGGTATATGATATATAGCAATATAGGTGAAGTATAATGTTTGTAAATGTGAACTTGTTAATGCAGTTTGATTAAATGTAAATTTGCCTATGTCACAAGATGGTGTTAAAAAAAGCTGTTGAAGTTCCTGAAATGCTACACATCACATTAACAAAGCAAATGACTGGAATGCAGAAAATACTGAAAATAATTCAAAACTGAGGATCACTCAGAAACATTTCTGTAAGCATACACATCTGATTTCCTATTCCTTAAGCCAGTGATTTTATGAAAATGTGTGCATTATTTATTATAACAATAACCCACGCCTGGATGTGGGTAATGCTGGATTTACCCACGGCTGGCGTGGTTTGGTCCCGAGGGCGAAGCCCAAGGGACCAAACAAAGCCAACCGTGGGTAAATCCAGCATTACCCACACCCAGAAGTGGGTTATTGCTATTATACAATGACATTATTTTTACTTTTCTTAAATAATGGCATTGTATAATGCCTCCTTCTGCCCTTCTGCAGTTGTCTGGTATTCCGTGGAAGTTCTGATGTACTGCGCATGCCTACGCAGTACATCAGAGCTGTGGGCAAAAGCAACGGAGAAAGCAAGATCTCCATTTCTTTTTACTGTTTCGCTATGTTAAATGGGTTTAACATAGCGAGACAGCTTTAAAATAAGCAACGGAGATCTCCGTTGCTTATTTTAAAGCTGTCTCGCTATGTTAAACCCATTTAACATAGCGAGACAGGTTTAAAAAAAAAGCAATGGAGAAAGCAAGATCTCCGTTGCTTTTTACACACTGTGTCGCTATGATAAAGGAGTTTAACATAGTGAGACAGCTTTAAAAAAAGCAACGGAGATCTCTGTTGCTTTTCTTAAACCTGTGTCGCTATGTTAAACTCCTTTAACATAGCGAGACAGTGTTTTAAAAAAGGCTTATACTAATGGAAAAAGTCCGGGCGACCGGACCTTTTTCCATTAGTATAAGTCGATTTACAACATGCACGTTGACCAATCAGCGTGCACGTTTTGGAATATTAATGATGGAGTCATGGTATAATTTGCAATTAGTTGATAATGACACCAACTTTGAACATTTGGGGAAAAAAAACTCTGACAGCTGTTAAAAAAATCTGAAAATTCACAAGGGAATAACACTACAGTAAAAAAAAAATCATGTATAAAGGAAAACATATTCCACCACACAGTATTTAAAGCAGTAACCGTTTTAAAATGAATATTAAAGAAACATAATAACAGCATGTTTGACGAAAGTCATGGTGACAGTAAAGTTCAGTAGACACTGACAGCTGTTCCTAAAATTACACTTCTCCCCTACAATATCTCTGCCAAAATTGCTAAATATATGAGGGTCTTGGTTGCAGTGGATCACCCAAGCAAACTGAAATGCTCTTAAGAAAAAAAATGCAGTAGTATAATCACCATCCCTTAAATACAGTCATTTTGCTGCAGGTAACAAAATCCTTGTTACAACTTTAGCATTTCTACACTTACAGAAAAATACAACACAGATATGGATACAGCTGAATCAGTGAATAATAACTCTCAACTTCTTTGCTCAAGAATTCTGATCAAAGGCAAAATAATAGGGGAGGAGACAGGAGTCCAAAATTAAGGGCATGCTTTTTTTTTTTTTAATACCATTGTTTGTCTTTTCCCAGTTAGGGGTTGCCACAGTGGAAATCCGGTCTGCTAATGATTGACAGTAGATTTTTTTTTATGGTGCCGAGTTGTCAGCCCAATGCCCAATCTTCAGCGAAAGCACGCCCATTCACACATGTCTTTTCGAGACCACTTGATTGTGAGGAGGACATGCAGACTCCACACAGAAGGCACTTGAGCCAAGAATCGAACAGGAGAACCTTTTGCTGTGAGGCAACAACACTACCGCTGTACCACCGCAGCTTTTTTTTTTTTTTTTTTTTTTAAATATCACTGTAATTTACTTAAAAAGTTAAAAGAACACCAGTTCTGCATTGAGTTGCATTTTCTGAACTATTGAATGCATGGTTGTCTAATGTCTGGCATTCTGATATTACTGACTCCTGTAATCCTCTGTAATTTACATGAAAATCAAGTTTTATTAAGGGCAGGGCAAAAATATAAGGCAAAATCAAGAACATTCTACAAAATTTAGGACAGCTGAGAGGTATGAATGAATGACTTATTATCACTGCTCTTCAAGTTGGACGTAGCTGGTAGCCCCTCCTAGAATGATTTATTGCTCCCCTCCAAGTCAAACATAGCTAGTAGCCCCCCTCCCCCAGCAATTAAGAAGGCTGGCATTTACTTTCTTGTTGCAGCATTCTGTGGAGATTAAAAATGGGTTAACACAATTTAACACATGTATTTTGTTGTTTCATTCAAATATATGTAGATGTTCAGACAGCACCATTTTGCATTTCAGTATATTATAACTGATGGAGGAGCACTTTCTTCCTAACAGAATTGTATAAATGATAAATGAATAAATAAATTAGCTATAAACTGATGGGTGGATGTAGGAAAGGTGACTGGCACTAGCAGAGAGTCATCCAAGTCAAAGGTGCATAATATAATAACTGTAAATTGATTAAATGTGATGTTGTGTCTTTCGGCTTTTCCCGGTTAGGGGTCACCACAGCGGAACTCTGGTCCGCTAATGATTGGCAGTAGATTTTTACATGCCGAGTTACCAGCTCTGATGCACAACCTTCAACGAAGGTACACCCGTTCACGCATGTCTCCACACAGAAGACGCTCTAGCTGAGAATTGAACAGGACAACGTCGTACTGTGAGGCAACAACGCTACCGCAACAATCCAAATAATAGAAGACCTCTGGCTGCAATTGCATAGCCAAGCAAACTGGACACATACTGTGCACAGGCCTATTGCTCATCTTCACAGGTCATATTTGCACATATTGTTCTGGATTTCTCCTAGAAGAACACACTCCTGAATTATTAAAAAGCTGCAAAGCTTCCATTTCAAGCTTTGAATCATTTCCCTTGGACTTACGAGTTTTCCATACATTTATTTATCTGGAAATCTGCCACATAGATGATAATGTGGTACACGGAGTATTTACGAGAAGAAGCAAGAAAAGCATTTCAAATTACTAATGGAGTGTGTACATAGCAAAGGGAATGTGTACATCATACCTCTTAAGTGTTCAGATTTTTTCCTCATATTTTTAATATGTTACTCCTACAACCTGTGGTTTTCTGGCAAATCACTGACTAATCATTGAGGACTTAAGCGAGAAAATAATGGCATACATTTGAGTTTCTAACTTCATATCCTTCAGAAAATTCATGCTAATGAAAGACCTATAATTCTATCAACATTCTAAGGCTGTAAGAGCAATACTTAAAAAGTGTTCTTATTTCTGGGCTTTTGTAACCCCAGCATTACTTGAGGCTTTGTCCAGATTTCTTGCTAGAAGAGGTTGAGAGGTATGGTGTACATTAAAAGAAACCATCTTGTTTTTAAACAACTCATTCACTAAGATAACACCATTAAATGGAGACCATACCTCTCAATTGTCCAGATTTTCAACTCGTATTTTTGCTCTGTTCCTCATAAAATCTGTGGTTTTCTAATAAATCACTGGGATGATCTAAGGACTGAAGTCACCAAATAATGGCAAACATTTCAGTTTCAGACTTCAAATCCTCAAGAAAATACAAAGTAAAACAAACCTTGTAAACTTAGAAAGTTGCCAGAGTAACAACAGCAATGTTTAAAATACGTCTCTAGTTTTGAGCTTTGTCCAGCTTTCTTACACTAAGAGGTTGAGAGGTATGGAGAACACTTGTACTGCAATGAGGGGTGCACACATACACACGTCTTGCAATGCAATAAATACAGCAAACACAAGATATGATGGTAGGAATTGTAATGAACACTATAATCCTATTCCATACGTACAAAAAAAAGCTTGTGCGATCAACAGTACAATTTGAGTATAAAAAAGCAGGCAACAAAAAGTATAATTTCATTAGCAGTCCATTTTTCACAACACCATGTGGCTAAATGTTTAAAATGAAAGTTCCAAAAAGACTTCTCCAATCTCATAGCTAATAAACAAACACACCAAAGCCACTGGTAAACAAGAAGGGCAGAACCAAATACCAAGGGCTAAAAATCTGTATTACACATAATAATGACAGTTGTTTAGCGATCTACAACAACTGAAAGCATTAGGTATTTAGTATCACCAATTTCCTGTTATATTTTGGCTTTATTGGCTGAAGATCGCTAAACAACTGGCATTTTATGTATAATAGAGTGAGTGGATGATTTTAAACCCACCTTTATATTTGGATCCGGCAGTATAATTTACCAGTGGCCTTGGTAAAATCCTAACAGCCCAATTATTATAGGTTCATAGGTTCATCGGTTGGTACTAGCCTATCAGCCCTAGGGCCTATACAAACCTAGCCATAACAATTTCCTGATTATTTCTTCCCACATTATTTACTTCCTTGGACCGCTGTCTAGCAGGGTGACTGACGTGATCCCTGGGGTGAATTTCCTTTCTCCCATCCAATTGTCAAGGTTCCTTTTGAAGAGGGCCAAAGAGGCACTCTGCTTGATATGTATGGGCAATCTATTCCAGAGTCTGGGAAGTCTCTGGGTCAGGAACCTATCCCTCCAGCATGTTTTGTTTATTGTGATGATAAGGTTTAGATCCCTGGAGAGTGTAGCTCTGAGGGATTGGGATTTCTTTAAGTGTAGCATGTCCAACAGCTCTAGGTTTGACATGGCCTTGTATGTTAAGCAGAGATCGCCTCTGAGTGGTAT
>NC_056744.1:298865680-298949310 GCF_019279795.1 Protopterus annectens
TTTCCCACTGGGATGGGGTCTCTATGATTTCCCTGTGGCCTGAGGTGGGAGCAGCAGAGGCTGCATATTTTCTCCAGTGTTTCCATGTTCATTCTGTTTCTCCCATCAATGTTCTGAGTCATGCAGTCCATGGTAAGTCAGACAGGGTACAGAGAGTCTTCATCCTGTCTGAGGTGTGGCAGCAGCAGTAGCAGCAGCAGCATCACCCTGATTTAAAGCCTTCTGCACAGACAACACAATAATAGCAGCAGCAACCCTAGCTTGTTTTTTTTCCTAAGTGTAATTATGGTGTACGAGGCAAAAGCTTCCAGTGAGTATACATGATGACGTTATAGCTTCCTGAATATTTCTGCCATATTGGATTGGTTAATTAGCATCTACTTCATCTATTTATGCTGTCATTAGAATAATCCACTGTTTACCTTTTCATAGGTTCATAGGTAGGTACTAGGCTATCGGCCCAAGGGCCTATGTAAGCCTAGCCAACAAGGTTCCCTGGCTTACGCCACCCAAGAAAGTTATTTTCCTGTGCCACTGTAGAGCAGCGACACAGAAGTGATCCCTGGGGTGTATTTCCTATAAACAACAATGCAGATCTTGAACACAGGACCCTATACACCATAGTCACAGTAGTTAACCCCCAAGCCATCACAGAAGTTACCTGTGTTTGGTGGATGAATACCAAACAGCGTGCTAACATGTTGATGGTGCACCAACCCACCAACATATTGGCTACACTTCATACAGCTGTTAAAGAATCTGGCTGTCAGTTTATACTGTTGTACTTAAAGTTGCCCCTGAGTATGCTGTTAGGTTGAATGGGGAGGGTTTTAAGTATGTATTATGGCTTTCCTGGTTCATAGAGGGGAACCTATAGCTTGCAAAGATCTGGCATGGGCTTTTATTTAAGACAGTTTGGATGTGGAGAAGTTCAAGCACATCATACTGATGAATCAGCCATGAGGTGTCCTTGTTTATAATGTAAATAAAGACACCTCTACCTTCTGTCCCTTCCCTGTATAGCAACTGGTCTAAATGTGTGGAAGACATTGTAGTCCTGCACTACTGGGGTGCTCTCCGCAGCTTTATACCATGTCTCAGTAACTGCACATTTGACTAAATTCTTTAAGGTGAGGAGAGCCTGCAGGCAGTGGAGTGTCTGGTTTACACTCTTGGCATTGATCAGCAACACCTTCAGATTTTTCTGGGCTGGTTTAGCTATATCAGTAGGTCTATCAGGTTCCAATGCCTAAAAAAGGCAATATGGAGGTGGACAAGGTTTTACTCAATATTCAAAACTGACCATATGCTCCCAGGCTAATAAATATTGTACCCTCTTTGAATGAGAACATAGTCTGCACCAATTGTCAAAGTCAATTATTTTCTGTTCAGATTTTGGCATCATCCATGGAGAAGCAGAATGCTGGTCAGTGCTGGGCTCATACCATGCTAGAACACATAGCCCAAAAGCCCTGCCAAGTCTCTCTTCATGTCGTCCAAGGAGGTACATCTCAGGTTATTTATACCCCATAGTCATACTGGTACTTTTGTTTCAATGACCTAATGGTATGTGTGATCTGATGGATCCTGGTCCCTAACAGCAGACAGTTGATGGTGACTCTCTCCTTACTTAATCTGGAGAGTGGGACATCTGTGTGCCTCACAAAGGAGTCTTTATGAACAAAAATTTGGGTTGTGGGGTGATGTGCTCTATGGGCTTAGAAGCTGAGACACCATGGGAAGTTGTCGTATGTGTCATGTTGGGTGTTAACTTTGTGGAGTACTCTTGGGGTTGTTGGGGGTACTTTTGGTTTGTGCAATGCCTGGGAGGTTTTTGTGGTTAAGGGAGATTACATTTAAGATAAAAAACAAGTGTGCACGCTACAAAAGCTAGTAACTAAGAAAAACGGCACATAAAAACTCCTGTAACATCAAACTTCAGTGAAGGGAGTTAAAAATAAAAGGCAATGCAGTTTACTAGCCCAACATACCAGTTAAAAACAAATTAACACCATTAGTTCAACAGTTAAGTGATTTCTTTCTTTACACTTATTGGAACTTCATCAGAACTGAGTTAATTAATTATGTAACACATTTTTTTTAAAGAAGCTCTATTTCCTGTACCATCCCACTTAAAGATAACATACACACCAATATATCTTCATTCAAAACAAAAATTAATGTTTTCAATGAAAAAAAAAGAAAACCTAGCCAGTTATTAGGCAGAAAACACAATCTAAAATTAATAATTATTCTTTAACATGCAGTGTTTAGGCAATCGATTTTAAATTGCAAAAACAACACTGATGCAGTTCAGTGGCAATAGTATAACACTTAAAAACAGTCCTATAACTTATCTGCTCTTAATTTAAGTAGGGTGAGCACTGACATACTGCCATTCAACTCAGGGGTTATAGTAGCATCCAATTTAATTTGCCATAAAAACTTTTTATATTCCAAAGTATTTCCCATGCCCAACCCATAGGACCAGGGGTTACTGTTTCAGTATACCAAATAGGAACCTTACAAATTACTCACCTACTATACTGTGTTTATTTAGGACATTGTTTTGTTCTCCTTAAAAATGTCATGTGTTTTTGTGTATTCTTTTCATAAGTGCCCTTTAAATCTTACCTATGTAAAACAATGAACAAGAGGAACATTTTGCTATGTGTCAATTTCCTTTGTTCCACACTTGCCATGCTGCAAAGTAATAATACTGCTAAGTAATAATACTGCTAAGTAATAATACTGCTAAAGTTTTCAAGTTTAATAAAATGGGTTACCAAAATACATTTACATCGTGAGCAGGTGTCACATTTGTGTGTACCCCCAGTACCTTCTCCAAACCTGATCTCATTGTTCATTTCCAGCATATGTTGTAAATTACTCCCTGTTTTATATACAAACGTGGGTTTATTCCCCACCAACTGCACTATTTTCTCATTATTTGAAAATATTTTCCAACTTTCTTCAACTTAATCCTTACACTACCTTAATTGGACTGTATAACCAATGCCTCGACAAAATTATTTTCCTCATCTGTAATGGAAGCACTTTCCTCAGAAGTTGCATCATTAGAGGGTAAATCTAGAAGTATGAAACTGTAATGTATGGCATTAGTGATTGACTGCAATAATCCATGAGTTATGAAGGACAGGGTAGGTATAACAAGCAACAGCAGGAGCATCCAGTAAAATGAGGGACAGATGAGAGGGAGAGCATTCCATATATCACATAGCATAATTTGTTTTACTTACCAAGCTGCAGAAAAATTGATTCAGTAATGTAAATCTGCATTAAAATTATATAGTAGATAATATTTTGTTAATTATAATTCACTGACTATTTTTCAGTAAGCCTCCTTTTCCTTAAAGCAGCATAATGAAAGATTTGAAATATCAGGGGGATAAGATTAGAAAGCACTTGAGGTGTGTACCCCATGAATCATGGGATGTACAGGCATACATGGCATACAAGTTCTACAGCCTGTCATTCTGCTAAGGAATGGGATAATAAATAGTTCTGATAATGCAAACAAAATGAAGAAACATTTGGTTTTGGTCACTAGTCTCAATCCTATTAATAACTTACAGAAGCTGTCACTTACTCTAGCCTGCCTTATGAATATTTATTGACTGATTGATTGAAGGCCATTCAAATAATTTGGTTACTGAAATACATGACTTTCTTTATCTTAGAACATCCAAGCTCATTATTTATAGAAACCCTTATTTTATTAAGGTGAACAAACAAATGGTCCTGGTCTTGATTCTGCAGAATGGCTAGTTGGTACTGCTATCTCTGATTTTTCCTACAAATCTTGGTACTTATGCTACTACATTCCCCCTTTCCAATGTTATATTTCAAAAAACAACAAAATGGCCAAATATTAATCTGGTATACATACTGATTTAGTGAACAGAAAACTATGTACTGCAAACATTTCTTACTGCAGGTAAACATCTGTATTTAACATCTATCATTTTCCAGCCATCCAACAATAGTATTAAGATTTGTATTCCTCTGTTGTGATGATGCATAACATTTACAATGTGTGTGTTGCTAAATATAAGTCTTAGTTTAGTGTAAATAGGTTTCCAAAAATTAGATTTTTTTGGCCATTTTTATTTACATTTCTTAATCCTTTTTTAGATTTAATGCAGGGTTTAGCACACACTAGTTTTCAAACCTATCATGAAGCAAACATACACATTTCAAGGTGTTTTGCAAATGTTTCTTTGTAACGTAAAAAAAATAAAATAAAACACACCTAATAAATTTGTGATATAGACACAATAAAGCACATGCCAGAGATCTGGGCAGTCAGTTGAAGAAAAGTACAGTTTTGTACCTACCATAAATGTAGATGTTCGAGGATCTCCATTGCTGCAGTCCTGACATATGGGTATTCCGCTGTCCACCATCGGCCCGAATACCAAAGGGCTAGAACCGAGACTGTGTCAGTACAAATGCGCATGACCGACGCCATAACCTCAGTCTTTCTTGCCTCAGACGTCAGAATGCAAAAAACACCACCCAAACCCCAACCTAAAAAGAAAAAGGGGGAAGGAGGGAGGGAAAATTGGACTGCAGCAATGGAGATCCTCGAACATCTACATTTATGGAAGGTACAAAACTGTACTATGTTCTTCGTCTCCCATTGCTGCAGTCCTGACATATGGGTAGAATCCCAGAGCAACGGAAAAAAGGGAGGCTGGTCAACTAAATAGCAAGAGGAACTGCTGACATGCCCTGTAAGATTGCAGTGGCAAACTCAGCCCTAGACCTAGAATAAAGAGGTAAATGATAATGCTTTGTAAAGGTATGTACAGAACTCCAAGTAGCTGCTTCTAGAATGTCTTTAGTAGCTACCCCTCTCAAAAAAGCAGTAGAAGTGGCCGTAGCCCTAGTAGAATGAGGCCTGATCCCAGCTGGAACATCCTCTCCATGATGAGAGTAACAAAAAGCAATACAATGGCCAATCCACTTGGAAATAGTTTTCCCTCGTGAAGTCAAAGCAAAAGAAACAAATAATTGTTGAGATCTTCTGAACTCTTTGGTCCTGCTCAAATAATACCTCAACTGCCTATGCACATCCAAAGAATGCAAAACTTTTTCCCCTTCATTTTGGGGGTTAGCATAAAAAGTAGGCAAATGTATAGATTGGTTCAATGCCACATTAGAAACCACTTTAGGCAGAAAAGTAGGATTAGTGAAACTCTGTCATTGTGAAAAATCAGAAAAGGTTCCACTGCCATGAGGGCCTGTAATTCAGATACCCTTCTAGCAGAAGTAACAGCCAATAAAAAAGCAGTCTTCCAAGATAACAACTGCAATTCAGCTGTAGCTGCAGGTTCAAAAGGAGGCAGAGTCAGCTTTTCCAAAACAAAATTAAGATCCCAGGTAGGAGTAGGAGCCCTCCGGGGGTCTTATATTCTTTACCCCTCTAAGAAACTGTTTAACCAATGGATGTGAAAATAAAGGAGGGTCACAATCATAGTGAGCAGAAATAGCTGCAGCATGCACTTTTACAGAAGAGAAGGACAAACCCTTGTCCAATAAAATAGTCAAATATTGCAATGTACAACTCAAATTAGGCAATTGACATCAAAGCCTTTAGCTGAACTCCAAAGAAAAATCTCTTCCATTTACCAGCATAAACTTTTGAGTACTAGGACGCCTGGCTTCCAAAATAACATCCAAAACTTGTTGAGGGAGCAGGTCCTCCTTCTCTAAAACAGAATGCGGTGTAGGGATTGCACCCTGACATTGAGAAAATGATTGTTTTCCTGAGACAATAAGTGAGGAATCTGTGGTAATGGCCAAGGTGGTACCTGAACTAAGCTCCTCAACAGAGGGTACCAATGCTGATGAGGCCAGTCCGGTGCTATAAGGATCATGCAAGGTTTGTCCCTCCTGACTTTCAACAGCACCTTTGGAAGAAGAGGCAAAGGAGGAAAAGCATACACGTGAAGGTTGCTCCAACTGAAGGATAGTGCATCTATTTTCTAGGCTTTTGGATGAAATAGCCTTGTGCAAAACAGTGGCAGTTGGAAATTCAGAGGAGAGACGAACAGATCTATGTCCGGAGTTCCCCAAGCCATTGTCAACTGAAGAAATACCTGAGGGTCCAATTTCCATTCGTGAGGATCCACAATTTGTCTGCTCAGAACATCTGCTAAAGAATTTTGTGCTCCTGGCAGAAACTGTGCTCGAAGAGTGATGTGCAGATTCAAAGCAGTTTCCCATAACAGCATTGCTTGTCTGCAAAGAGGGTAAGAATGAGTTCCCCCTTGCTTGTTGATGTACCACATGACAGTCGTGTTGTCTGTTCGAATCAACACCAGTCCTGGCTGAAGTAGGCTTTTGAATCCTTCCAAAGCAAATTGAACTGCCAGCATCTCTTTCATGTTGATATGCAAGTGAAGCAGCTCTGGGGACCAAAGGTCTTGAATCCATTTTCCTCTGAAATGAGCTCCCCAGGCTGACTCCGAGGCGTCTGTCGTTAATATCTGACTTGCCTCTGGTTGGGTCACAGAGAGCCCCTTGTTTAGGTGACATTCCTGAGCCCACCACAGAAATTCTCTGAATGCAAGGTAGAATCCGAATGACAGTGTCCAAATCGTGGCAGTGTTGAGTCCAAATGCTTTTGAGATACCATTGTAGCTTCCTCATATGCAGTTTGGCATTGGGAAGTACTAGAATGCAAGATGCCATGAACCCCAAGGCTTGATAGCTGTTGGAAGTATAGGTGAAGATTCCTTTGTTTGTCCGGGGTAAGAAATGCCATCTGAGCAGCTGTATTCAGTTTCACACCCAGAAAACACATCTCTTGTGAGGGTACTAGATTGGACTTTATTTCGTTCACAGAATACCCTAGGTATCTCAAAACTGTCATTACATACTGCAGATGTTGAAGAAGTTCATGCTTGCCTTGAGCCAGAATCAAACAGTCGTCCAGATAAGGATAAATTTGAATTCCCGTTAGCCTGAGAAAAGCTATTCCTGGAGCCAGGACTTTGTGAATACCCTGGGCAGTAGACAAGCCAAAGGGCAATGCAGAGAACTGATAATGCAAATTCCCATTCGAAATCTCAGAACTTCCTGCAACTGGGCCTGATAGGAATGTGAAGATAGGCCTCTTTGAGATCCAGAGTCACCATCCAGTGATCTTTGCCCAGCATAGGTAACAGCTGTTGCAGTGTTAACATCTTGAATTTTGGAATTTCCAGAAAGGTATTTAGAATGGACAAGTCCAGAATTGGTCCAAGTATTTCCTTTCTTTGGCACTAAGAAAAGACGGAATAAAACCCAGCCTCTTTCTGCAGAAGGTACTTCCTGAATCGCCCAACTGAAGCAGAGAAATTTGTGTCTGTGCTTCCAGTCTTTGCTGGGCACATCCGCATACCTTTGAAAGGAGGAATGTGTGAAAATAAAATTTGTAGCCCGATCTATTATGTCCAATACCCATTTGTCTTGGGTAACCAAATGCCAATTCCTTTGAAAAGTCTCAGTTTTCCTCCTAGAGGGCTGCCAGCAAGGCAGAGTCCGCAGCTGAAGACACGGGTCATTGGGTCTGCTTCGAAGCCCTGCCCTCCCCAGCAGAAGGGGTAGAAGAACTCAAAGACCTAGAAGTAACAGGGCCCTGAGAGGAAGCCCTACCTCTACCTCGCCTTGACCTGCCCCTAGATTGATAATCCAAAGAGGGGAAAGACCATCCCTTAGCAGGCCAATTCCTACTGAACTTAGGGGGCTGAACCTGTAAAAAATCCTTAACTGTCTGCATAGACTTAGCATTTTCCTCCATTTTTTTCAAAACTGACTCTACTGGAGGACCAAAAAGAACATCAGATTGTAGAGGAGCATCCATAATTCGAGCCTTAACATGCTCTGACAAGGTCTGATCTTTAAGCCAAGCATGCCTACGAATGACTGAACTAGTAGCAGCCACCCTGGAAGAAGCCTGTAAAGCATCAAAACCACACTGCAAAGAATGCTTACCAACTTGGTCTGAAGCATGCACTAAATCCTGAAGCTCCTTACATTCAATACCTTCAGCTAAAGCATCTACTTTACATTTCAATTGGCCCAGCAAATAATTTTGATACCAAGCATATGAAACTGACAATTTAAAGCTCTCATAGCCAAAGTAGAAGAGGTATACAGTTTTTTACCCCACCTATCCAGGGCCCTAGCATCCTTGTCCAGAGGAACTGGATTCTTAACCACAGAAGCCTTAACCCCTTTGGGGCCTTGAGTAATAGTTTCTGGATCAGCCCTAGGACTCTTATATAAGTACTTGTGAGCTTCCGGAACCCTGTAGTATCTATCTGGTTTAACCGGGGCAGGAGGCAGAGAATCTGGGTTAAGGGCAGCCTCAGAAACACATCCTGAACAACATCCAGTACAGGGGGAATAGCCAAGGGCCTATGCTGAGGCAAAAACAAGAATTCTCTTAGTCTTTTACGGGAATCAGAATAATCCTGGCCCTCACATTTGAAATGTCCCCTCATGGAATGCAAAGTCTCAGAGAAAGAAAAATCTTCTGGAGGGGAGGCAGAGGGAGTAGAGTCCTCAGCCTCCGAATCAGAATAGGGAGGGAAATCCTGAAGTTCTTCTACAGAGGAATCTGACTCATTGGAAGACTGAACCAAACCCTCCAACTCTGTCTCTACCCTGGGCCTCTTCGCAGGGGGGGGCATAGAACCCCTAATTAAAGTAATCAAATCTTCAGCCATCTTTAACATGTGCTTCCTAGGAGCTGGACCCTGGGGACTAGCACCAACAGGGGCAGATTTAGACTTAGAATGGGCTTTGCTGTGAGAAGGAGGAGGCCTAACTACCCTATGAGGGGAGGGAACCACTGACATCAGAGAAGCACCCTCAGCCTGGCCTAACACAGGAGAAGCCACTTCCTGCAGTAACAAAGGCTCCCCTTGAGACTCAGGTAAACTTTCAGAAGGAGCCGCTGAAGTAGCCAGTGGTACTACAGAACCGGCGTCCGGTGGCCTCATCCTGTTTGGACCGCAAAGACTTTTCTTTGCATTTCTTAGAAGAACCAGTCGTCGGAGAATCTGACGGCATGTTATAATTACAACGTTTACCAAACACCAGCCTAGCACAGTCTAACCGACGTTTAATAGTACGCTTGTTAAAAGTAGCACAAAAGCGACACCCAACAACGTCGTGCTCAGGCCCTAAACAAGGAATGCAGAGTGAATGGTAATCCCTATGAGGAATCTGTTTCCCACAAGAAATACAGTTATTAACTTTTTCTGACATCCGTCAATACTGAGGCAAGAAAAAGACAAAAGTGTCCCCAACGGGGTACTTAGCCCAACTTGGTCTGTGGTCTGAAACTCGAAAACCGACAATTCCAGAACGCCGAACGGCACTTGCAAATGCTGCTTCTGCTTAGGACCATGCGGCAAGAAAGACTGAGGTTATGGCGTCGGTCATGCGCATTTGTACTGACACGTACTGACGTCAGTCTCGGGTGCCGATGACCGACGCCGGTTCTAGCCCTTTGGTATTCGGGCCGATGGTGGACAGCGGAATACCCATATGTCAGGACTGCAGCAATGGGAGACGAAGAACATCCTCTGTTATATTTATTTTAAGCATACTGTATCTTAAACCAAAATAATCCTATCAATGCACATTTCAGCTTTAAAAACATACAGCTGTCAAACTTCTAAAGCAGCACTGTCTTTGAGTGCTATTTTAATACAATCACTAGTCCACAAAGTGTGTTCAGGACAAAAATAGAAATGCTGAAGTCAGAACAATTTGGGCTGGATTCAGAAAACTTTGTCACATTGCAGTAAGGAAATCTATGTGATGAGTGGCCACGAGCAGGGTGTGTGCAATTCAAAGATTCACATACTGTAAGGGTTAACTGAGAAACAGTATAGCTGGGTGTAATTTATACTAATAGGCATATGAGACATGGTAATGAGCAATATTATTAAAATGAGCATCCTGGTGTATTTAGATGAGACAAATCAAGGTGGCAGAGTAACTCAGAAATGTATAAGCAGTGAGCTTTGGAGCTGTGTGTGTCATGGATTCATGGAGTTCATACTTCTTTTGTCAGTAAATTTTTGCCTAAAAAAATGTATTTTTAGATTTAAACAGTGAGTATGTAAGCCTATTAGTTAAGCTACAGACATTTGGTGTTACCTACTTAGAGATTAGGCAGGTATTTTAATCCAACAATTACTGAACACAATGACAATATTGCTACTCCATGCCTTCATTCTTAGAGAGTCTAGGAGCAGAGGTTTCCTTCAGATTTACTTGGATGTCTGTGCACAATGATTATACAAATGAGGGCTCATGGCACACAAGTTTCTGAATCATGCAGTTTTCATGTTGTGCATATGTGCTAAACTTTATGCTGACATATCTGCAGTGTGGTGCACATGCTTGGGTACCTGCGTATTTCATTTCATGGTTCTTGGGGCGGGGTATCTGTAATTCTACTAAACACATACTGACAGTAGGGCTACCGGAATGCTTCATTCACTACCGCCGTAGTCCAAGAAGCCAGACTGCCATATTTCACACCTCACAGTGCTACATACATCCACTGTCATGTACTAATTATATTGGGCTTTTCTGCCCTAGGTTGTGTAAATGAGCTGTCCACATTTGTGTGACATCTGGCACATGCAAAAACAGGTGTGACCACAAAATTTCATCTATTTATCTCTGTAAACTACTAGAGTGGCAATTTTTGAGTCAGATAAAAAGTTCAGAGCTCAAAGATGATACTGGAATGTCCAAAAAATCTTCCTGCACCTCTTCCACCAACATTACAGACCAAGGATAATTAAGGAAAACCGCCAAGGGCATTGGTATAAAAGGCAGAGGCCTGGAGCAGCCTGGCACATGAGGTAGCGCATGCTACTGGCATTTTGTGTTATGCAAGTGGCATGTGCCACTGGCATACCAAGAAATGGTGAGCAATGCCACCACCACCATCACAATGACATGAAATGAGGAAATCCTGGATCCACCAACTGTGTACTCTAAATTGTGGATTTCCTCTCCGTATGCAGATTGCTACTGTTTTTCATGTAAATGTCTAATGAACTCTCATTTATTTATCCACAGTCAATGAATAAGCAGCAGAGACTGCACAGCTACACAAGGGGAGGCTTGAGTGTTTTAGAGAGCACTAGAGTGAGTATATCTGTACAGGCAGTGTAGCTTTACATGTTAGTAAGCCTTTCAGTTGTTACAGCTGTAGTCAGGAAAGGTATGTGCTTTCTTCTGGGTTCCTCATTATTAAATGTCCAGAGGAGTGCTTTGTTTTTGTATACATATGGTTTTCAGCAGTGTCATAGTCTATATATAAAGTTTTACCACAATCTAGTTATGTTGTACATTGACAATTGTTTAGCATCTGTCCTGTAATGTAATTTTTTTTAAAATGTAAAAGTAATTGTTTATTGCAATAGATATGTTAGGAAATATTTTTGACCTACTACTTTGGGCATATATCTCAACTGCCCAGATTTTTTGCAAAATGTCCAGATTTGTGCGTCATAGTTCTAGTCTGTTTCACATAAAGTCTAAGCTTTTCTGGCAAATCACTGGGATGGTCTGAGGAGGGAAGTCACTAAATAATAACATACAGTACATTTTAGGTTCAGACTTCATATTCTTCAGAAAAAAATGCATGCTAAATCAAATCCTGTTTTTCTAGCAACTTTCTAAGTTTACAAGGGAAATATTTAAAATCTGTCCCTATTTTTGGGCCATTGTCTCCCATTATGTCAGGCTTTGTCTAGATTTCTTGTGCTATTTGTGAATTGACCTGTTTTTTGGAAAAAAAACTAACTGCCAATATAGGGAGTGTTTTGCATTAAGGAAGCTATGTGTTAGACCTTGTTGTATAGTATTGGCATTTAGGTTACATGTTCAGTATTAAATGTGAGCACTGTAGGGTTGATTACATATATGTCAGTGGTTGCTTGCTTACTTGGACCTATGCATATAGCTCAACATGTTGTGGTGCTATTATACTACTATCATGCTAACAGTAGATTCAGATCCCCCCATGGTAAACATTTCATTCTGCAAGTGTGTGACACACACCATAAGCACATGTTTCAGTGCATGTTTTTCTTGCACTGTTAATGTAGCTCAGCATATAAATGCATTATCTTGCATGTGCTGAAGGATGTGGGCACAAGCCCCCTATGACTTGTATATTGTCAAAGTGTCATTACTGGTGGATGTGTGTTTCATGATCATGCATTTTAGTACATGTAAAATAGTCAGATGTTTTACCTTGATTTTTTTTTCTCTGTATTTGTATGTTTCTGTACCTCACCTCTTTCTTTCTCTCCTTTCTGTTATATGCTTTTATTTGTTTTTTTTCTCTTCATTTATTTTACATTTATATACAGCAGTGTCCAGACAAGTACCCATCATACACCGCTGTGCAAGCGAGTGGGTTTCCATATTAATAGAGAGGAATACGCTTAAACAGATGAAACTCAAAGAAGATAGTAAGCGTACCTTCTCAGACCACTCCCCCTTGCTTGTTCCCCCTCAAATAGATTTGGTTTTGAGTGATTTAAGCACAAAATTAAATGAACTAGAGTCCCTTTTGTTCGAAAGGAAGAAAATTAAAATCAAGAGGGACTCGCGTGATTATGGGTATAAACTGGCTTTCTTTTGGAAAGACAGTGACAGAGGAGGCAAGAGCAACATCTGTTCACATCAGAACGGAGGTTACAAGTGTACACACACAGTTTTGTTTGTTTTTTTAGATGGATTCACTCATGGGGGAGATGGTGATGAATCCATGTATCCAGTTCTTCCAAATGCTGAACGCCCAGAGACTATGCAACAATTTCGGAGGCAGGAAGATGAGCAGCCGAGAAAACAGAAAAGTAAGAAGAGGAACGGAAACTTTCAAGGACAGAACACTTACTATGAGGGAAATTATAGACCTCATTTTAAATGAGGTAGATGGAACTAAGAGCTCCTCAGTAAGTGTGGACTATATACCCTCTGATTCTGAATGTTTTTTTGTTAATTTATCTGGATGCAATTTGAATGACAGTGAATGTAATGTTTTGAAGTTAGGTTTAAAATTTGTGCCTACAGTTATTCCTCGTTTCCACATTTTAAAGCAAGACATCTTTTGTTTAGTTAGAAAATTGCATTTGAAGTACTTTTTTTGTAGAAAGGATAGTTTACAAGATTTTTTAGCTGTGGAGAATATGAATGTTTTGGAAGATCATGATTCTGAAAATGAAAGCTTTACTTCTTGTGTTTCACAAAATGGGAATGAAAGCTTTATTTCTTGTGTATCAGATATGGAAAATGTAAATGCTTATTGTTTATTGAATACACAAACCATTCCTAGTAATAGTTCCTTTATTCCTCCTTATATTAATGAAACAATTAAGCATTTTTTTGCGATGTTGAATTTTCATATTATGCAATTGTTTCGTGAGTTTGATAAATATAAGGATGTTTCATATAACTTAACCAAGTCTGAATGGAAGTCTTTGATTGGTTTAAGTAAAAAAAAAAGGATATTATAATTAAACCCTCAAATAAAGGGAATAAAATAGTTATTTTACATCATACACATTATTCAACTATGTGTTATGAACATCTTAGGAATAATCATGTTTATAGAAAATGTGATATTGCTGCTTCTAATGATGCTATATTGCAGTATAAGATGTTGTTGCAGAAGGGTGTAAGGTTATGCTATTTAACTAAAGGAGAGTTTGATAAAAAAAATGTTGTATAGGGGTGTAAAATACCTGCTTTTTATTGCTTGCCAAAATTGCATAAAAGTATGGATAGTCCTCTGGGATGCCAGAATTGTAGGAGCATATAAGTATTTTTTAAATAACATAGGTTTGCTCATACATGAGTATTTGAAATCATATGTTATGAAGTTACAATCCTACATCAGGGATTTATTTGATTTTTTTAACAAAATCTAAAGTATAAATTGGAATAAAGATATGTACTGCTTGGTTATGGATGTTCATAGGTTCATAGGAAGGTACTAGGCTATCTGCCCAAAGGCATTTATAAGCCTAGCTGGAATGTGTTGGCTTACGCCACCCCCTTAGATTAGTTCCCTGTGCCTCTGCCCGGCAGATCCATTGAACTGATCTCCGGGGTAAACTTTCTGTTTCCCATCCACTCGTCAAGGTTTCTCTTGAAGAGTGTTAGCATGGAGCTCTGCCTAATGTAGATTGGAATCTTGTTCCAGAGCATGGGAAATCTCTGGTACAGGAATCTATCCCTCCAGCACATATAAAGTCTTTACACCAGTATTAAACATCAAGATGATATTAAAGCTCTAAATTACTTTTTAGGAGACTCACCCTTGTTAAGTTATATTGTGGAGCTTACGCATTTTTGTTTGTTGAATAAGTACTTTGTGTTTGATGGGTTTATATATCATCTGTTACAAGGAACTGCCATGGGGGGCATCTTTTGCCCCCATGTATGCTAACTTGTTCATGGCACTTTTTGAGTTGGAATATTTGTATAAGCATCAGTTTGTTAAACATCATGTTATTTCACATTTCAGGTACATTGATGATTTAATTTTTATATGTGAAGAGGGAAAAATAAATTGGGGACTTTCTTTTAGACTTAGAACAGAATATTTATGGCTTAGGTTTGGATTTAGTGCTGAAAGGGGTGGATTGTGAAGGAATTAAAATGTCTGTCCACAGGAAATTTGTGGACAACACCCATTTTTTGCATGGGGCTAGTTTTCAACCCCAACATTTATTGGAATCCTTACCATATGGGAAATTTCTTCATATGCATAGAATTTGTAGTGAATGGGATGATTATGTGAAAGAAAGTAAGCATACTTTTCGGATGTTTATTAATAGAGTGTATGTTTATGACATAGTCAATAAATCTTTATACAAAGTTGTTACGCATAGACTGGGGCTAAATTTGTCCAACAGTAGAGTTAGTAATGGGTTAACAAGTGTGGAACAAAAGGAACAATTGTATTTTGTTTCTGTGTATAATAGTCTTAGTAAGAGAATAAGCAAGACATTGCACAATTGTTACAAGTTCCTTACTCAGGATGCTGAACTAAAAACTATTACATCAGATTATCCTTATATTTCATATAAAAGGGGAAAAAATCTTAAAGAATTTTGAATGTCTAGCTACTTTATCATGCCTAGAGATGAGTTATATGTGAGTCCTTCTTTGAAGGGCACACATCCTTGTGGGGGTTGTACTATATGCCCTCATATTGTTACAAGTTTTAATAACATAAATGGAGTTCATTTTTCACCAAGTAGTAATTTTTCTTGTAACAGTCAAGGCATTATATATATATATATATATATATATATATATATATATATATATATATATATATATATATATATATATATCTTAAAATTTCCCTGTGATATGTTTTACATAGGGGAAAATAAGAGCAGCTACAGAATTCAGTAATGTTTCCATGCAGGAATAGCAATTTCTGCACGGAAACGACCATGTAAGTGCAGCACAGCAGTGCGCCATGCATATTAATGAAGGTGGGTGTGTCTGAGAGCAAAGTTCTTACAATATACACGTCCCTGCACTCCAGAATTGCCTTTCGGCAATAAAAATGAGCGAGAATGCTCATAACACCCCAAACACATTAGGATACCTGTAAACTGTACAGATTTTTGTAGAATTGCCACAGTGTAGTCCCATATTGTTGTCTGTTTCCCCAAAACCTGTACCTGTCCATAAAATAGCAGAGAATTGAAGTCATGAAGTATTGACAAACATCACAGTGTTAAACACACATCCTTCAGAAAATCCATGCTAAAACAAGACAGAAACAGCAATATGTAACCTGTCCCTCCATTTGTTCCCCCATTATTTCAGGGTTTGTCCACAGTTTTCACTCCAAGAGGTTGAGAGGTATGCCCACCATGAAGCAGAAAACTGATAAAATAACAGGTGTAGCAGAGATATTGCAAAGGGTATAGATAAAATAACACTACAACTTTTTTTTTTTTATAAAAGCAATAAAGTTTAACCATAGCTGCGTGAGTGTGCCTGTTGCTGAGCTACGCTTAGTCCAGCTTAAACAGCACAAGAAGTTAAATAGCAAGAGACATTCAATAGCAGCATTATTGCAATAATGTAGTGGTTAGAGTGTATGCTTTGTGAGTCACCCTTCCTGGTTTGATCCCCATTGTAACAAATTCCCATTTTACATGTGAAAGAAATACATAAACAAATTTTTTATCACATTCTAAATAACACGTATTTGTTAACCGGAGTACTGCATTAGGTCCAGATGTGAGGTGTCAGTGTAATCTAGTGGTGAAATCCCCATATAAACACAAGTGCCCCATACAGTATACTCACACATGAATAAATGTAATGAAAGCACATTGGGGGATGTCAGGGACAGTAAACAAATGTATAATATGTAATGAATGATAAATCAATGCCATACAGTAAATAGTGTATAAAATGAAAAATAAGCAACGCTAAGCATTGCACAGCTCTGCTTACCAGGTGTTAAGCATTGTGTAAATATGACTTCTAAACAATGAGTAGCTCAGCTAAATGGATTTGCCCATTGGTAAGCAGTGCCTCTTTAAGCAATGCCAACCTTGGGTAAGCAGGTTTGCCCGCAGCTCAGTATACCTCAGCATATTAAAAACTGTACAATCACAGCAAAGTGTGGGAAATCATCTGTATTTAAAGCCCACAGGTGGGAATACATCTCATAACTGGTTGCAGCTTCCTACTGTAGGCACAATGGCCACAGTTGGAGAGGGATCGCGCTTCTGACCGCAGCACTGGGGCATCCAGGAGTCCAAGGTCATGGTAGGACTCCTGGTAAAAAAAACATGATGAGAGACTGCTGCAGGGCCAGTACCAGGGTACCCAATATAAAGTGGAAGCCTCACCTGTGACCTCACCAGTGCCACTGGTATGCCTCGGACTGGTGAGCAGGTCAGGCACCACTATGCCAACTTGAAATGGAGGAAGAGGGAGCTCTTGGATCAGTGGATCCAAAAATCTAGGCAGAGGAGGTGATGTCCCAGCAGTGAGTGAGTAAGTACTCATACCAGTAACTGTTTAATAATTGTCTAGCCTGTGTATATTATAGATAGGTATGGCTAAACATTTCTCTATTTCTCTTACAGCTGCAGCTTTGGGCTGTGAATTATGAAGCCCATGTGAGTAAGCTGCAAAGGTTGTGTCACGAGGCTGGTGAGTAATAATCATGCAAGTAGTGTCATAAAAAATAAATATAAAAGTAGTAGAAAGTCAACTGCCAGTATAAAAACTGCTTTGTGTATGGGTTGTACTGAATAAACCAGATGATATATGGCAGTAATAGTCCCATATAGGTTGTATTTAAATAAAACTGTAACTGTCTAGCAATAAAGCTCTAAATCCCGGACAGGTTGTGTTTACTCTGGTATCATATCGCATTTCTATTGTTGCATTCTCTGAATAATAATGTATTAACCAATGTTACCCACATTGTGCTACATAATCAAAATGTCTAGGGATGTCTGTATAAGACTGTTGTAATCACAAGATCAGATGGTACAGCCGAGAGAGACTTAGACAGAAAACTGTGAAAATATAGACAGCAATATCCAAATAGTATACTCTACTGCGACTTAAATTGTTGTATTTTTAGCAGACACAGCCATGGTTAAAATCCTGGGAGTGGTGTTAAGCTGTATGCATAATCATACATCTCAAATGTACAGATTTTTTCAGAATGTCTGGATAATTGGCTCATATTTTCTGCCTGTTACTCTGTTCCCCTGGCAAATCAGTGGTATAATCCCAGAATTTTAGGCAGCAAATAATGACATACAACTGATTGTCAGACATCATAACCTTCAGAAAATGTAAATGAAAACAAACCTGTCACTCTAGCAACTCACCAAAAGTTTATGAGAGCAATTTTCAAAATATGTCTCATTTCTACCACCATGCTGTTAAGCTATGACCAGAGTGTGTGCAGTAACAGTGTGAGACGCATGTGCATAATATTAACTTGGAATCTGGTAATATGTGTGGAAACAGTCAGGTAGTGTTAACAAACATTCCCTCCACAGCTCTGTCAGATAAGAAAATTGTGCCTGCCAATAAAGATTTAAATCCTGGACTGGTAGTGTCTATTCTGGTATTGTATGGCATTTTTAATGTTGCATTCTCTCTGAATAATAATATTGTATTAACCACTGTTACCCATAGTGTGCTACATAATACAAATGTCTAGGAATGTCTGTATAAGACTGTTGTAATTACAAGGTCAGATTGTACAACTATGAAAGAGTTTTAGACAGAGTACAGTGACTAGATAGACAGCAATATCCAAATAGCACACTCTACTGTGGCTTACATTGTTGTATTTTTAGCAAACACAGCCATGGTTAGAATCCTGGGAGTGGTAGTAAGCTGTATGCATAATCATACCTCTCAACTGTACACATCCTTTCAGAATCCCCAGATAATTGGCACATATTTTCTGCCTGTTCCCCTGTCCCCACGGCAAATCAGTGGGATGATCTCAGATTTGTAGTCAGCAGGTAATGACATACATTTGATTTTCAGACCTAAAAACATTCAGAAAATGTATATGAAAGCAAATCCTGTCACTCTATCAGCCCTCCAAGTTTACAAGCAATATTCAAAATATGTCCCATTTCCACCCGCATGTTGTCAAGCTTTGACCAGAGTGTGTGCAATAACAGATTGAGAGGTATGTGCATAAGATTAACTCGGAATCTGAGAATATGTGTAGAAACAGTCAGGTAGTGTTAACAATTTCCTCAACAGGTATACCAGGTAAGAGATGTATGGAATTTAGCTATAACACAGTTGAAGTATACACTTGTTTACAAACATACAACTGGCCAAACTAAGGCCATAGGGTAGTGTAATAATACATGTTCATTACTGATTAGAACAATGAGCATTAAAATTTTGAGAACTACAGGGATACATAAGTTGTTAACTGACATCTCCCCCCCCACCATATCTGCAACAATAATCTAAATACACAAATCAGTGGGTATGTATACAAAAAAACTACTGTTGGGAAATATGTCCTATTGTTTGATAAATATTGAAATGTGTTTCTATTAATGGTCCATGTTGAAATACTCTATCATTGGTAGCCTGTTGCTATCAATGTAACCTGCATGCTGTTGTAATGGCCATTGTGGTTCCATATCTGCATGTGTTCTGTTTGCTATGCAACTGTTCCAAATCTGGTGTTTTGGGTTAATGGGAATATCTATGCATGCTGTTAGAACTAATCCCGGAATGTGTTCACTATTACTAATCCATATATGTTTTAAAATTACAACACCATAGCAAGTATGGGAAGGCTGGTCTCAGTGGGCCCACCTCTCCCACCTCATCTGGCCATGGCACCGGGCTCCACCTTGTCTGGGACCCACCCTGGGACGTCCTCATCTGCTGATCCTGCATCACCTTTGGGTGGAACTGCCTCAGGGGATGGGGCTCGCCCCCCTGGGAGTGGGTACAGACAGGAAACTGTCACCCATCGTCAGGTCTGGGGTTTGGTGCATAGCGAGCTCCGCAGGGAGTTTGGTGATCAGCTACACCAGCTTGAGGGTTGCATGGCACATTTAGAGGGTCAGCCTGTCCCTCCTACCCAGCCCCCAGCAAAGTCACCTTCGGGGCCGTGAAGGTGCAGTGGTGACTGCCCATGGGTGGGGACCTCAGTCCCACTGTTTCCATTTGGGGACTCATGGGCTTCCAACTTCCAAACACCCCTCCTCGTCCAAGGTGTTTACCCCCACATGTGTCATATACTGCTCCTGTATGCTGCCTTGTCTGTTTTGTCTGTCTTCCTACCCAACCTACCTCCCCAAATATACCTACTATCCTTCCACAACATCCCATTCTCACCTTAAAAAAAAAGGGGCAATCTGTTCCTAAAAAAAAAAAATCTCACCCCATACATAGCTGTTCATGTTGCACACATGTCCACTGGACACATGTAATCTGGTGTAATTGGCTTCCCAACATATTATTGTTGTCCTCCCCCCTCTCTCAGGGGTTTGACTGTCCAAATCTACCTCCAACTTCAGTTTATATGCACAGCTGTTGCTGTAGAAGAAATGGACAGCTATGGAGCTTCCCTACACCTGTCCTGCACACCCCTAGCTATTTTCCCTATTGTCTTTCCCTCTGGGTGCCTACTTTTTCACCACTTTCCTATCATCCCTTTTTCTTTTCTTTTAATGAAATTAACACAGGGTAAGTGGTAGTAAGCAGATTTAAGCAGTAGTAAGTGGGTTTAATCCTGTTTGCATGGGGGTAAGCAATGCCTACACAGATTAAGCACTTCTGAGGCTAACTCTCTGTAAGCATATTTAACCGGAAGTTAGCATTGCTTACCTTCATGCAAACCCAAGCTTACAACTGCTTAAAAGTGCCTTAGTCACTCTGTATCCAACAACCCTTGTTTTGACCAGCAACAAAATAACCAGCCGTTGCAAGTCTCAAACCTAGTACCTGCACATCATAGTCAAAGTAATTTAGCACTACACCATATGAGCTCTACGTAAAATTGATGTTTTCTCAAAACATATCATTCAGCACAGTCATTCAACAGTAGGGAAAATGTATTTATATATGCAGATGTATGTATGCATGTGTATGTATATATATATATATATATATATATATATATATATATATATATATATATATATATATATATATATATATATATATATATATATATATACACACATACACATCTAGATATATACAGACACATATATATATGTAGACAGACACATATATAAATAAATATATATATATATATATATATATATATATATATATATATATATATAAAATATATGTATAAAAACTACATAGATATCATAGATATATATGTGTGTGTATATATATATATATATATATATATATATATATATATATATATATATATGTATATATAAACGTGCAGTGCATTCGCACATCGGAACCACATCCTGAACCTCTCACTACAAAACATCTGGCCAAATGCACTGTTAATGTGGGTGAAGGAGCTCAAGTTAGGCATACCCTGTAATTATTGCCATTTCCCCTCCCTCCACAGCTGAACAGATATGCCTTGCAACACAATAACCAGCACTTGCAAGTTTTGAACCCAGGACCCTACACAACACAACAAAAACAAGTTAACAGTAAGCCATCTCAGCTGTAAGATCCCAGGGTGATATCTGTAACATATCATGCAGAACAGTCAGTCTACCATAGGGAATTTTACAATGTGGAAGCAATAAACATTACAATGATATAAATAAGCACACACACATATATACATATGCATATATATATATATATATATATATATATATATATATATATATATATATATATATATACATATACACAAATAAAGATATTAGTATGTATAGATATGTAGAAGAAGAGTAGATGTAGAGGGTGCACAGCATATCAAACAGACATAATTCCTACATTTGCCACCTTTTAAAATGGCCAGTGTTGCATTCATTCCTACAAATTAGAATTTTTGCATGAAAAATATACCCACACACAATGCAAAGGACATGACACCACACACAAGTTTGCATACACAAAAATATTTATTTCTGTACTATATAATTGTTTATGCCATTTGTTATAGCACTTAGGTGTTTGAAATACATAGTAACTGATTAATGCAAGTCTCAAATAAAACATCTGATGCAAGTAATGTGAAAAAATATAACATACTATGCTGTCCAGGCTAAGGCCTTCAAATAGTACAACAGTAAAAAAGCACTTGCCTTGAAGATAAGAAACAATCAACACTTACAGATGTAGTTCAGCAGCCTCCAATTACACTCTGTACTCAACCACTAGGGGGAAACTTAGTAGTTGTGAAAATGTCAATGTATCTGTTACATAACAATGCTTCACTTAAAATGTCACTATCACACTGACAAACAGAACTGTGTGTAAAACTGTAAGCTGTAGCCCACCTCTGTTCCCATGGTGAAATGTATGAAAATGTACAGACATATACCTCAAAGCCCAAAAACACACCAACAGTCTATTCCACCACTGTTCTTTATTCCATAAACGATCTGGTACCTCGGCTATTCGCCTTCAAAGGATCACATTACAGGTTTCAAAATGAACTCCTTATATACTTCATAAATAGTTAATTAATTGACAATTAACAATTAAATTCAATTATTCATCATAATTTCATCAAAATTTAAAGTGATCTCTGTATATAACATATAGAAATATAACATTTACTTCTTTGATTATTTTAAACATTATAAACTAATTCTATTAAAGAACCAATTATACTTATGTAATATAATATAATATGTCCCTTCAATATACAAATTTCATATATGCAAAATGCTTTTGATATGTAAAAATCACTATTACAAAACACAGAATAAATAAATATATGATAGAATTAATGTTATTATGTACAATTATTCAAACTATATTCTTATAGTTAGAGGTAAATAATTTACTTTCTAATGATATATATTCACCTACTAATTAGCAACAGCAATAATAAATATACAGAATTCTGATCTACATACATTTTACATACAATGTGTAAGTACTTTTTATAAACCCAGCTCTTGATTTAAACCAAATGGTTTCAGTGTTTTATATTTAAGTATCATTCTTGTTTCCAATTCTAACAGTTTACCCACTATATCTTCCCCCTTACAAGCAAAAGGTTTTCCCAATATACAATATCTCAAGCTATCACTACACCCATCATGTGTCTCCATGAAATGTTTCGCAACCGGACTAATGGAATTCAAATTTCGTATGTCCTTTAGATGTTCTAAAATTCTAATTTTTATCATTCTTTTAGTTTGTCCTATGTACCAGATGTCCTTACATGAGCAACCTAATATATATACTACACTGGTAGACTTGCAGTTAAAGAAGTGTTTCGAAATATGAGGTATATTATTGATAACTTCAAAATTACTCACCCTATTGCATATGCTACATGAGCCACATGCAAAGGTGCCCACTTTAGTTTTAGTAGATTCAATGTGCTGCAATAAATTGTTATTTAATATTTCTCTCAAATTTTTTCCCCTTTTAAAGGAGAAATTGACATAATCAGGGAATAGCTCACCAATATTAACATCTTCACTAATTATGTACCAAAATTTTCTAACTACTGAGACTAATGTATTCGAGAAGGGAGAAAATTTAGTTACAAAAAATATTAGTTCCACATTTTTCTTTACACCAATCTCCCTCTTATCATAATAATTTGTAATATTGTCCCTATTAGTTTTTAATCTTACATTATTTTTCACTCTTTCCATACTTCTTAATAACTGATTATGTTCATAACCCCTTTCCAATAATCTCATTAATACTATATGTAGTTCTTCATCTCTATCTTCTTTGATACTAGTGTGAGCCCAAATTCTTTTAAATTCCCCATATGGTAAGGTATTTATAAGATGCAATGGGTGCATACTTGTAGCATGTAAGAACAAATTAACTGAAGTTTCCTTCCTAAATGGCCTAAATTCAATTTTCCTATCCTTCTCAAATAAAGTCAAGTCTAAGAAGTTTATCTTGTTCCTATTAATCTCATATGAAAATTGTAAACTATGTTCATTATGATTAAGAATTTCAAAAAAATCCAAAAAATCAGATATGTCCCCCTTGCAGATAAAAATGAGATCATCTATAAAGCGCTTATATAGAATTACTTTCTTTTTAAAGAAATCTGTTGGATAAATAAATTTTTTCTCAAAGTAATCCATATAGATGATGGCATATGATGGTGCATATGCTGCACCCATTGCAGTACCTTTAACCTGCAGATAGTATGCATTACTGAACCAAAAATAACTGTGAGTTAAACAAAACTCTAATAGAGTAATGATATAATTTGTTCTAGGTCCCTCACCCATCATTTTTAATATCGATTCCAAGCCCCACTTGGTGTTAATATTGGTGTATAAGGACTTAACGTCGACAGTGACCCAATAATAATCATAATTCCAATTCAAATTCAAGATGTTATTAATTAAATCTTGTGTATTCCTGATGTGAGCTGCTACCTTATATAAATACATCTTTAACTGAGAATCCAAAAACAAATTAACACTTTCCAAAAAAGAACCAATTCCTGAAACTATCGGTCTACCAGGAGGTTCTTCCAAATTTTTATGAATTTTGGGTAGTGCATATATAATAGGTGTTTTAGGTTTTTGAATGTATAACTTCTTAACATCAGTATGCGCAAAGAAACCCAGGCGCTCACCTTTTTCTAATAAGAATAACAGTTCACTATTAAATGATAAGATAGGGTCACTGTTCAATTTCTTATACTCTTCAGAGTTTAATAACAATTCATTTACCATATTGAAATACTTGTATCTATCCATAATGACCCAGTTTCCACCTTTATCAGCAGGCTTAAAAATATACTCATTCTTAGATTTTTTCAAAACTTTTAAAACCTGCCATTCATCAAAACTTAAATTGAAACATTTCTTCTTTTTACTAAATTCATTAAACATGGTTTCAATTTCCCTTAGCAGAATTTTTTGAAATGTGGAAACAGCAGGTACAGAAATGTGGGGCATGAAAGTGCTAACTTTTTTTAGCTTTGGTAACATTAATCTACCATAACCAGTTAACAGTTCACCATTAACAGCATCAACATTGGAGAAAACATTATTAGCTTCATTATTAACATCAAACATTTCATGTTCAAACTCATAATTATAGATAGACAAATTAAGTAACTCTTCATCCCTTTCATTTATTTCAGAGTCACTATTATCTTCATCAACAGTCTGAATAGAAGTGTTAGATTTATCCATTTTGAAAAAATAAACTCTAAGTAAGAGCTTTCTAATGAAATTTTTGATTTCAAAATAGATATCAGCTAGCGACGGAAAGAACGTAGGCACAAACTTACTTCCCTTATGTAAAACACTTAGCATGTTAGAATTTAGTGTCAGTTTAGACAAATTAACACAATACAAAGGAAGTTCATTATTAGTCACAAAAAGCGAACCTTCATTTAAGCTTGTTTCTCCCCTTTCTTCCATTTCTCCCATTTCTTCCCCTGTTCGGGTCGTTTGTTTGAAAATTCACACTCCCACTGCTACAGTCCTCAGACCCCGTAGTAACCTCCCGATTAGAGGTTCTGTCCAGGCTAAGGCCTTCAAATAGTACAACAGTAAAAAAGCACTTGCCTTGAAGATAAGAAACAATCAACACTTACAGATGTAGTTCAGCAGCCTCCAATTACACTCTGTACTCAACCACTAGGGGAAAACTTAGTAGTTGTGAAAATGTCAATGTATATGTTACATAACAATGCTTCACTTAAAATGTCACTATCACACTGACAAACAGAACTGTGTGTAAAACTGTAAGCTGTAGCCCACCTCTGTTCCCATGGTGAAATGTATGAAAATGTACAGACATATACCTCAAAGCGTCTTAACACTGATATCCCTCACATGTTGCAATAGCCTAGGTTAAAAGTACTGAATACCCCTCCTCCATAAAATGTCGTACAAGCACATATAACACTGTGTTCCAAACACTGACCTCCAGACTGTACAAGGTCACACATCTTTTGTCCAGCTGTCGCCCTCATATATATGGACCCTACCTCACAATTTGTGTGGGAGTCCACAACATCACTCGCGAAGCCCCCCACATACTGGGGTGCTAAAATGTTTTTTTTGAAATAGTTATTCATTGCACTTGTAAGAATGCATCTGTATACTGAAAAACGTTTATGATGTGTGCCCCCCACACCCCCCCTTACTATCTATTCTAACTCCAGGGTGGCTGTACAGTGAGGAATAAGCCATA
This sequence comes from Protopterus annectens, assembly GCF_019279795.1. Classification (NCBI taxonomy): domain Eukaryota; kingdom Metazoa; phylum Chordata; order Ceratodontiformes; family Protopteridae; genus Protopterus; species Protopterus annectens. The sequence goes on from NC_056744.1 coordinate 298,891,583, forward strand.
TACCATTGCTGACGAAATGAGTGTCAGTGAAATGAAGTTTCAGTGAATTGGGCCTACTGACTTGATTGTCAGTGAAATGAACTGTTGACGAAATGAAGGTGACCCATACACACACACACACACACACACACATATATATATATATATATATATATATATATATATATATATATATATATATATATATATATTTCTATATATATGGATCTACTACTATTCACCAAAAGCACATTTCACCGAAAATCAAATTAGAGTGCACTTTTCACTGAAAGCTCATTTCACCGAAAACACAATTCACAGAAACACATTTCACCGAAAGTTGTAGATGGCCTTTACCCCACTGTAGTGCGACCCTGGAGTTAGTATATATAGTAAGGGGGGTGTGGGGGACAATACCCCCACATGGGTGGTGTGGCCCCACACATTTATGTATATATTATTGTCAGAGAACAATAATGTATTGAAATTACATGTATTCATGTATGTAATTCAAAATATTTTAAATATGTGGGGGCTACGTCCCCCACACCCCCCCTTACTATATATACTAACTCCAGGGTCGCACTACAGTGGGGAAAAGGCCATCTACAACTTTCGGTGAAATGTGTTTTGGTGAATCGTGTTTTCGGTGAAATGTGCTTTCACTGGAAAGTGCACGGTGAAATGTGCTTTCAGTGAATAGCAGTAGATCCATATATATATATATATATATATATATATATATATATATATATATATCTACATGTATGTATACATATACACACAGACACACACACACACACACACACACACACACACACACACACATATATATATATATATATATATATATATATATATATATATATATATACATGCGTTTATGTGTACATATATCCCAAAACACACACATATATATAAATATCTATGTATATATAAATACGTATATATGGATTTGTATCACTTCACTGAAAGACCATTTCACTGACACCCATTTCACTGAGACCAAATCACCTAAAGTTCATTTCACTGAAAGTTCATTTCACCTAAAACTCATTTCACTGGCAAGCAGTACTCTAAGGCAAGTCAAAGGTATATGTCCTTTTCCCCAATGTAGTGCGATCCTAGTATTAGCATATATAGTTAGGGGGGTTGTGGGGGTGACACCCCCCACATTGGTGGGTGTGGGAGGCGTAGCCCCCCACTTAATTTGGTTTTCTGTTGTCTGGTTTTGTTTTACATTATTTGGTAAAACTCAACTAGGTGGGGTGCTACACCCCCCCATCCCCCTAACTATATATACTAACACCAGGATCATACTACAGTGGGGAAAAGGACATATACCTTTGACTTGCCTTAGAGTACTACTTGTCAGTGAAATAAGTTTTAGGTGAAATGCTTTTTAGGTGAAATGAACTTTAGGTGATTTGGTCTAAGTGAAATGGGTGTCAGTGAAATGGTCTTTCAGTGAAGTGATAGGAATCTGTATATATATATATATATATATATATATATATATATATATATATATATATATATATATATACATACATACATATAAATACATGTTCCCTACTGTGGAATGACTGTGCTGTATGATATGTTTGAGAACACATCACACATATCTGCAGCCCAAATGGCGTACTGGTAAATTTATGTGGCTATGGTGTGCTGGGTCCTGGGTTACACACTTGCAAGGCCAAATAATGTATGTGCTGGCCAGAACAAGGGCTTTTAGATACATAGTGATTAATGCACCCATAAGCACTTGTTAGTGAGTGTGAAATGGACAGTCATGTATGGTGTGACAGTTGTGTTGGTAACAGATTGCCCTGTTTGTGTCAAGGTGATAGTGGGATGTTAGGAAAGGATAGTAGGTATATATGGGGTGGTAGGTTGGTTTGGAAGACAGACATGACAGATAAGACAGCATACAGGGGTGTTATATGACACGTGGTGGGTAAACACCTTGAACAGGAAGGGGTGTTTGGAAATAGGAAGCCCATTACAGGCCAAAATGAAACAGTGGTACAGAGGTCCCCACACATGGGCAGTCACCACTGCAACTTCATGGCCCTGAAGGTGGCCGTGCTGGAGGATGAGCAGGAGGGGCAGGCTGAACCTCTGCGTGTGTCACGAGGACCTCACAGTTGCGTTGCAGATTTCACAATTCTCTGCAGAGCTCTCTATGCACCCAACCTTGGACATGATGTCAGGTTACAGGGTCTTGTCTGTGTGCACTCCCAGGGGGGCACAGGCCCCATCCCCTGAGATGGTTCCACATGAAGGTAGTGAAGGACCAGCAGATGATGAGGTCCCGTGTTGGGTCGCAGATGTGCTGCGGCTTGGAGCCATGGCCAGATGAGGTGGAAGAGGTGGTTCTGCTGGGACCAGCCCTCCCAAATGTGATATTGAGTTGCAGTGTTGCAACATATGTGGTCAGTAATAGTCAACACAATCTAGGATTAGCTATAACAGCATACATACATATTCCCAGTAACCCAAAACACAAGATGTGTAACAGTTGCATAGCAAACAGAACACATGCATATATGGAACCACAATGGCATACAGGGGACATTGTTAGCAACAGGCCACCAATGATAGTGTTTAAACATGGAACATGAATAACAACACATTTCAGCATTTGTTGCACAATAGGATATATGTTCCAACAGAAGGTTTGGTGTAAACATACCCAGTGATGTGCGTGTTCAGATTAGTTATGCAGATATGGCGGGGGTGAGAGAAAGATGTAAATTAACAACTATGATATCCTTGCAGTATGATGTCCTCAGACCTTTTTACCTGTTTATGTCTTGCAGGTACCATGACCAGAGAGAGATTGCCAGCCTTCACCAGTCAAAAAACCAACATCATTGTACACTACCTGGTGCAGCACCATGCAACCCTCTTGGCTGTACGTCCCATGATATGCAGAAGAGGACTGCCCTGTGGAACAAGCTTGTTCACAGGGTAAACAATGTCAGCCTGCATAATCACAGTTATGAGCAGGTGCGACATCATTGTACTGACCTCATCCGCCATGCTCATCAGCATGCCACTGCAGTCAGAAGGGACCAGCAAGCAACAGGTGGGGGCCATGCCATCCAGCCCTTACTGGCTCATGTTGAGGAGATCCTCACCAGCCTTGGGGCACCCACATGCCAGCAAAGCCAATAAGCTGAAGAAAGTATTGTGGAGGTGGGTGCCACCCACACAATGGACCAGGAGCATCCAGGTAATGCCCCGGGGCACATTAGTAGACCAGTGCTGCTTTTCCATCGTCATCTGTAAAGTATATACATGCATATGTCAGATAAGATTGTCTGTTGCTGCAATATAGTAATGAACAGATGTGCATAATCTCTAGTATTGTGGGTTTGTATTCTCGATGTGCTGAAATGCTGCTCCCACCCTGTACCAATGTCACAAGTGTGGCTACTGACATTACGTTTCTCACACAACTATTTAGGTCCCCCTGTTATCCAAATGGGCCAGCAGCTTGTGGCTGGTGAGTATGGAGTTGTTTTTTTCAGATTTGCCAATACACTGGCCATGTTATGGCCATGCTATTTGCCTTGCACACATGTAACACACCTACCCATGATACATGCTTTACAAGTTCACTTATTGTTGCTGTTAACTGCACTGTATCACAGTGGTCACCATGGTGCCATATCCGAAGGGTATGTATGAGTCCTGCAGTATACCACAAAGCCTGTCAGTGCAAGATGTGTGGACAGAGATGAACATAATAGTGGGACAAATGGCCTACAGTAGGGACATGTGTGACATATTACCCTTCTACAGTGGCTAAAACACTGTATACACCACTATTACAATGGCAACTATTCCTGATATAAACACTGGCAAATCGCACTACCACAATACACACTGTTTATAACATGTAATGTGACCCTACAATGAGCAATGCATGTGTAATATGGAGCCCTATGTTAGGGCAACAATTATAGGCAATACATACCTTAACAAACACTGGACGCATATTTGTGCACACACTCCAAATAACATATTGTGGAAGCAGCTGGTGAGGTACTGACAGCATTCACTCTTCTGGACTACACACCTTCCGTCAAGTACAGGGCCTCAATATCACACCAAATAATGTTCTGCTGTCCAAGATGTCTGTCCATGATATCTGTCCACTCACCTGCAACAGAGGCAGCCGTGGTTTGCACATATTTTACAAACCATGGAATAGATCCCATATCTGAAAGGTAGCACTCAGGAGTGGGAAATTTAGCCTTACCTCAACATTGCATATACCATGGCAAACAGTGCAGACAGTCATGTATGTGTGTATGAAGTATGGGACAACATTCATGTAGGAAATAAACAGATGTCCATCCAAGACAGATGACAACACATGTTGCTAACTGGTCATGGAGGCTGCCCAGACACATGCAGCAATACTGGGGACTTGCAGGAATGTTTAGAAAGCACTGCCTGTGTAGTATCTGTGTCAACAATTGCCTGGACTCTGCATAAGTGTGGCCTATGGGTTAGAGTATTCAGATCAAAAAGTTGTTCCACAGGGGACATCATCCAGGGCTCTCTCCAGGTAGCATATGCATAACATCAAGTCTCCCAAAGGCATGTGTTTCAATGTGTTATTGTGTACCGAGACCAAGGCTAAAACCTACAGACAGTATAAATAAAGATAAATGAGCTGCACAAGCATCACTTCACTCTACCTCATGCTCACCATCCTCATCTGTACCCTGCTGGTGCCAGTGTAAACCTGTAAGTTTGCTGTTAATTAGCAGGAGCTACAGCGGTAGACATGGTGTTCTGAATTTGGGACACTGCCAAATGACACATGTGTGGCCCATAGTTGTCATGCATCTGCAAAAAGGCTGAGGATGGGGAGGGTTGTCATCCTGAAACACAACAGTGAACCGAAGCATGCATCCAAAGCTCACTTAGAATGGCTGTATCTGAACACAGTCAAGGTCATGCATTGTGCAAGACATTACTCTGACTCAACAGCAATAGTGAAGGCACTGTGTGACCTCCAAGGGCTGTGCACATGAGCTGACCTTGCAATCTGGCAGAGTTGGGGGACATTTGTAGGGCGGAGTGACCACATAATGGCAAGTGAAGATGGGCCATGCTATTATACACCTTCCAGGAAAAGTGACTGCTGTAGTTCACTTAACAGGTGCTGCAACAAAACATCGTGTTAAGGGAGTGCACACTTATGCAACTCACATATTGTGTGCATCACAATCAACATCTGCACAACTAACACAATAGTTTGATACTGCATTTGATTGCACAGGTCATATGTCACATATCAGGTGTGTGTAATGTTAACATATGCAGTATTGTGGCCCCATGGCATATCAGGGAAGAGGGTTGCATGTCAATAAGGGTGTGTAAACTCCTCATAGCCACAGTAAGCTTGGGAGGTTGTCAGTATAATTGGATTTTATTGCTGATACATGCACTGCTGATGATGACATCTGCAAATCGGACATCAGGCATTCACTATTGACATCTGCCCTCATATCAACCCAGGCATGTGTCTGACAAACACATAGGGGCTGTGAGCAACAGAGCAAACATAACTGCCACACATATATACAGTCAGCAATGGTATGTGCACTTGTGAGGTATGGTGCACAGTACCTGGCAGGGCGCTGAACAGGTGCACAGCAATACTGTGTACATAGGTGCAGTGTATTGTAGGGGAAGGGGCATCAACTACCAGCACAACTCATGCATCACAGAAATGTATAATGTCAGTAACAGGGATTGAGTATAGCTGCACAGCATGCTGTTGAGTGCCATATGTCATGCATATTGACATCTGGGTAATGAGAAGTCTGTGTAATATCTTTGTGCCACCTCACCTGTAAGTGTGTGTGTGTGTGTGTGTGTGTGTGTGTGTGTGTGTGTGTGTGTGTGTGTGTGTGTTTGTGTGTGTGTGAGTGCTTGTATGTAGAAGTAAGCAATGATGTACAGGTCTTAAAGTAAGGTTTCTGTTTCCCCCCACAGGTGGTGAGGTGGGTCAGGGTCCCTCCTGCATGCAATCTGATGTTAGTGTCCATATAGACTCTGACAATGATGATAGGTGTGGTGAGACACAGGCAGGGTTGTCAGGGGCTAAAGCTGTACCATCGGTTAACATTCCACTGTTATCCACCCCATCCCCGCACACACTCACATTGCCTATACATACCCCATCACCGGTGGCCATAGATGATGGACAGTTCGCAGGTGGTTGCATGGGACAGAACAGTGTGGGGAATATGGCAAGTGTGTCTGTACACAGCAGCCATAGCCGGATGACCGGTGAGGTACTACACAGGCAGATGTACAGGGGTGCTCATAGGAGGTTTGCTGGCCATCATGCCTCTGGCAGCAGTGTCACAGAGCGTGTCACCAGATGCATTTTTTGGGCCATCATGGAGGCACAGGCATGTATGGAACGTTATACTAGACAGGCTCGGAGGCTCCAGAGGGCTACTCATTCTGCTGTTATTGAAAACATCCGTGATCTCGCAGGTGCCCACCGTTATTTTGCAGAGGTCATGGATAGATGGTTGGGTGAGATGGTGGGAATGATCAACCATGCAATGTCCATGTTAGAGCATATGTTTGGAGTACAGTGACAGCCATGTGGATGTAGGTCAGCAACACCAACAGGTGGAGGTCTATGTGGATGTACAAGAAGTTAGAGCAGCTCCTGTAGTAGCAGTACCAGCCCCAGCACTGCAGGGGGGGGGGTGCTGTCCACACCACAGCACAGCAGGCCACATGCATGTGGTCCTGGTCAGTCCCAACAGGGACCCAGATCCAGCGGGCATGTGTCATCATCAGGGGAAAGTACCATATCTGGCCTTGTAGCTGGTAGTGCCTATGGAACCCCTGGCAGGCACAGTTCTTGTGTCCATGGCGGAGATGGTGAACTGCACACCCTGCCATGTACAGTCTGCAGCTATCCAAAAAACCCATGCATAGGGCAGCCACATGGCTGAACTGCGTGCATACACACACACACACACACACACACACACACACACACACACACACACACACACACACACACACACATCACCAACACAGCTAGGGCACCTCCATACCTACACACACCACATCTGCACAGCCCAATTAATAACAAAGCCCCTAACACACACACATGATGTCAACCAAATGGCTCAGCCTAGTTCTTTGGCAAACCCACACCACACCCTGTGCATATGATGATACCTGTGCCACATCCCTGTCATCCATACGATCAATGCAGGGACAGGATAATATGGTTCGGATGCACAGGGTGAATGTACTAAGGTGCATCAATGTAATGCTGTGTAACATGTTTTCAGCAGGAAAGTTTAATGGTTACATGTCAGGATGTGTAGCTGTTCAGCCATGATGCATTATAGCTGTTATTAACACTGACTGATAGTGGTCTCCATAATGTATTCAGTTTGTGTTGTAGGGGTCTAAGTATCAGCAGGATGTTGGTCTGCTGTTGTTTCCTACAAGGGATTTGGCACTATGGTGACACATTGACTGTGTCATATCCTGGGTACAGCTGAACACAAGTAACAGGTATGTATAAGAGTTACTGCATGTGCCACATGGCTGATAGGTCTGAGGGGTGTATACACATGAGTGCATGGTGGCTGATATCAGCAGCCTTTCTACAGTGGACAATGTAAAGTGTACTGGGTGGTACACAGCCCATGTTTGTGTATAACACACACACACGCAGAGGCTTTGGTGTTGATGCAATACACACAGAATACTATACACATGGATGTACTATATTTCTCAGTGAACACATTTTAGCCTATGTGATTCTACCAAGACATAAAAGGTAAAACATCACAGCAGTACATAATCAGTCTGCTACTTAAATGTCATCAACGATGGTACTGGCAGGGTATATGTCCCCTTCCTAAATTTAGTGCAATCCTGGCATTGGTAAACATAGGTGTGCTGGTCTGGGAGGCACAGCCCTACACTTTGGAGGTTGGGAGTGGTGTACAGCTGCACATAGTGTGATTGATGACTACCTAACCTGTTAACATACACTGCAAAGTATTACAGCAGACTAAGTGGGGGGATACACACAATAGTAACCCCAATGAGTGTGGCTGTGTCCACAACATCAACAGCCAACTATATATACCAACTCCAGTATCACTGTACAGCTATACAGTGGGGAAGTGGGCATTTACACATCTACTACTAGTTTTGATGGAAATAATTCCCATCACATGATTCCTTTGAAATGTCATCATTTGCCAGTCATTTCATGAACAGATGACCTTCTGTGACATGTATAGTCAGCAAACTGAAGTAGATCCCTTCACATACACACACACTAACTTGGCAACACTGAGAGTAGAACCCCTACCTATGTACATATTGATAATAATGTGTTTGGCCTTAACTGAACACAACACACAGCTTTGGGATGAGGTGTATCCCAAGTCTCTTGTTAAGTGAGGAACATCACCAGGCCTTGTACAGTATGGTAATGGGGAATGTACTGGGTGTTACTGGGCAACACATAGTATGCCATACTGTCATGTACACACTGACAAACACATAACAGTCATAGACACATCTGACAGACCTGGGTTTATCAGTGCTAACTACCTTGTCAGTGAGTCCATTCTGTTATGGATAGCTTTCACACAATACATGCATCATTGGGCTGGATAGTGTACTCAGTTACATGTATGGTTGATGGTGACAGTGGTGCTCATACAGTGGACCTTGGAACATGTACTGGGGTACCATGGTGTCACAACAGTATACCCAACACCCACACCTCACATTGGATATTTTGCTCAATGACACCCATGATAATACTCTGATATACCCACAATCACACACTGACAAGGACTGCAATACAACCCCTTGTCTATCTCAACAGTGCTACTACGGAAATATGCATTTACTGCACATGCCACAGGGATAGTAGGGTGATGGTTTGTCATGGCTCTCCGAATGTCAGCAACATCACTATGCCTTATAGTGTATGGCCACGTATATTGTATTTGGACAATGTGGCCTCAGAATGATGTATCCTACAAATATACACACTTGCACACATAAACACACTTGCCAGGACTCAGAGGGTAACCCATGACTATCTAGCCATTTGTACAACTGCGTTGTGTTGGTACTGCAAACTCCAAGTAGCCCATAGGGTGAAGAGTGTGGCAAGGTACATTTAATGGGCAGTACAGCAGCAGCCATTTCTAACTATGGAAATGGGGTGTGCAGTATGTGGGAAAGTTCTAAGGGTATTATCAACTGCAGGTTTACAAACACACAGACACTGTTATTCTTGGCAATGCACACTAACACATATGTCAGTACTGGGGTCCATAGGTGCAGGCGTTCCTAGGTGTGTACCAGGATTTTGTCCATGGAGAGATGAGAAGAGTAGGGGATGTGGGTACAGTGGTATCATGCCACCTGACATTTGTCAGCAGGCCATCTATCAACTGATGCCACATGAGTGATCCTCAGGGTAAAAGTTTAATGCAACATCCAATCATCTGGTTGTCTCTTGCAGAGAGCCAGTGAGGTGCACCAAGTGACCTGTATGCAACATATATTACATAACATGGCCAATGTCTGTGTTTGAGACCTGTACTCAAGCATGTTCTGTTGACTGTGCTAGTCTAGTCGAGGAATCCATGGCATGTGGTGCATGCAGGGTGTGGTTTCCTACTTGTGGCATTCACAACACAGCTGGGCAGACATGTCAGTGTCAGTCCAGCACAGATTGCCTGTGAACAGCCCAGATGGATAGCTGACATCTGCACATCTGTACAGAGGACAGACAGAAATCAGCTAGCCAACAGGTTATGCATTATGATTAATGTTTTGACAGATAGACATCTGACACTGATAGGTATGCTAGCAGCCTTCAATGACATGTTGTAAACACATAGTAGTCTACAGTTAATATCCACATATCAGATCAGTATTCAGTAGCAAGTACTTAATAACACACAGCTCACACACAGAGAACATGATATTCAGTACTCAGAGTCCAGCTTTGCATGCAGGGGTGTATGGTTCCAATACTACAATCTGCAATCCACTCTTACTTGGGAAAGCACTATTAAAAGTAGTAATCTAGTGATGTGACTGCATATAGCCTGGGATACTACCCATGTATGAAACATATACAAAGGAAAAGATTGTTATACTAGCCATATATACTCAGGTGTCCCAGACAGTATACTTAAACCCCTTGCTACTGTAATCACAGCACATAGAAGCATGTTATGTACATTAAATTAAATACACTTATTAAAGATGTCATTACCCTGCTTTTTTATCAGACTAGAATTTGATCACTGCTTACCCAAGGCTAAGCTATGCTTAACAGGTGTAACCATTGCTTAAATGTAAATGCTAAGCTGATAAGCAAAGTCTACATGGTGTAAGCACCTATTCATTTAACTGTACATTAGCAGCGCTTACCATCGGGCAAACCCACACAAACCCGCTTAAAGCTGCCTAAACCACTCTGTATCCAACAGTCCTTATTCTGCCTAGCAACAAACTAAACAGCCCTTGCAGGTCTTGTGCCCACGACCCTGTACACTATAGTCACAGCAGTTAACCACTAAGCCATCACAGCTGTGACAACAGTTGTTGCTTTTTCCAATATATCTGCCAGTATACATACTGAATAGTATTGAACAACTGATTTGATTTCTACAGTTGTGTACTACTTGTAAGTGATATTACTGTTTAATCAAGTACGTTTTTATATCTGAATATAAATATAACAGATAACTATGGTGTGATACATCTGAGTAGGTATATACAACAGTCATGTCTACACATACGAAGGATATGGAGCTATATATAAATATGTAGATATATGTATACATGTACATAAACAATATATTTATATACATGTTTATATATATATATATATATATATATATATATATATATATATATATATATGTATATATATATATATATATATATATATATGTGTGTGTGTGTGTGTGTGTGTGTATGTGTATACATACATACATATATATATATATATATATATATATATATATATATATATATATATATATATATATATATATATATATATATATATATATATATATAAACATATGGCCATAACATTGTACTGGAGTCATACCGCAGCACCAATAGTCACAACCTCTTACTGCAAGGGGATGTCATGTAAGTGTTGCAGGTATAAATGTGGAATGTTGCTACAGTAACAGGGGTTGTGTTAACAGATATCTTGTGTGGGAAGTCACTTCTGACTGACATGTGCGCCATCAGTTCCTGACAGACATCATAAGATCATCATAGTGAAGTACCACACTAATCACAGTACTGCTCCTGTGGAATACAGCAGAGACATGACCAATAAACGTGAACAGTCTGGTGCAATCTGGTCAGTGCAGAGGTACACACTGACCTCCTTAGTGCAAGATACGTGTACCAAGCTTGAAAAAGTGGATGTTTACAGCCATGTAAATGGGGATATCACAAAAATACTGGAATAGATAAGCTCACACAGTTGATGCATTCACACACTCCTGTCTGTCCTAACACATATTAACCGGAGAAGCAGAGGTCCCAAGCCCACATACTACACACTACTTAGTGACATACATCTTTACACCATCCCACTGCTTTTTTGGACATACACAATTCATCTGACAAATATCTGGACATAACATCACACTAGGTAAATACACTGAGCTGCTAGGCATGTTACCAAGCACTGTGCAAACTACAGGCAGACTGCCACAGCACTGACCCAAGTGTTCTATGGAGGAATACTCATGTACTTGCAAAAATAACACCCCTGTCACCTTCACTGAATATAAAATATTATGAAACAAAGTAAAAAACTTATAGCCTCTGACTGCAAAGTATATTTCACTACCCTCCAAACTAGCCACAACACCAATTCCCAGCTATTTTGGAAAGGCATTTCATCTCTCCTCAACCCTGGTAAAACAGAAAACCCTAGCCCCAACCCAGATGCTACTAACCTGGGCTTAGCTACTCAATTTAACTCCTTTTTCATTGACTCCATCAGCAAACTAACATCATCCTTCACCAACAATTCAGTGGCTTCTCATCAGCCCACACCTATCCCTTTCTCCCCTAACAACCCCTACCCACAACCCCCACCTTTCTCCATCAAGTCCATCTCCATATCTACTATAAAAAAACTTCTCCTAAAATTAAAACCTGGTTCCAGTGCCCTTGGTGAAATCCCCTCCTACTTCCTAAAAGTAGCTGCAGAAGAAATAGCCTTCCCTGCCAGTATATTAATTAATCAGTCCATCACAGAATGCCAAGTCCCCCAACTCTGGAACAAAGCCTTTATCATTTCCCTCCACAAAGGTGGCAGTAATAATAACATTACAAACTTCTGCCCTATTGCCATCCTATCCCCTATTTCTAAGCTTCTTGAAAAGTGTGTACACCAACAACTCTTGCCCTGTCTCATTAATAATCACCTTCTTACCCCCACACAACATGGCTTTAGACCAGGTCATAGTACCTCCACTGCTCTTCTCTCCTTTCTAGAAACAATCAACAAAGCCTGTGATTCTGGTCACTTCATATCCACTCTTCTCCTTGACCTCTCTAAGGCAATTGACACCATTTCCCACAACCTACTTCTAACCAAACTCTCTAAACTTAACCTATCCCCCTTCTTCTACCCAGTGGTTCTCAAGCTATCTCACAAACAGGCAACAGGCAGTAAAATGGAAAAAAAGCTACCTCACCATTCCTTAATACATCCACAGGCATCCCCCAAGGTTCCATTCTAGGCCCCTTACTATTTAACATATTTATAAATGATTTTTACCAAGCCATCCCAAACTCCAGCCTCGTTCAATATGTGGACGATTCTACTATAATTTGTTCCACCCCTTTCATCACAACTCTTAACAATTTTACACAAGCTGCTTTCTCTTCCACTGAGCAGTGGATGCTAGACAACCATCTGACCCTTAATGCAACCAAAACAAAACTTATGCTATTCAATGCCTCCAAAACCTCTTTTGTAGATAAACAATCCTTTATAATCACCAGCAAAAATAATACTCCCCTAGAAATGGTCTCTGACACAAAATTACTAGGAATAACCATTGATGATCAACTAAAATTTGACCAGCACCTACTTGTAAATATAAAAAAAAAAAAAAACTTGGTATGCTTTACCGTCACAGTCACTTCATCTCTCCCTCCACCAGGATTACACTAGCCAATACCTACCTTATCCCTTTTTTTATATGAGGCAACTATCCTCACCAACCTACAATCTTCCCTCAAACAAAACTCTCATCTTCTTATAACAAAATATCCAAGTTTGCTGCAGGTCATAGAACCTCTTCCCACCACTGGAATTCCCTCCACCAATTAGTTTGGCTAGAGTTACTTAACTTACTAACTTATACCCAACTCATCCAAGCACATAAACTCATTCATAACCCATCTCTCTGCCCCTCCCTAACAAACACCTTTGAAATGCACAAACCAGACTGACTCCGGAGATAATTCCCAAAACCTTATTAACTTGCACAAACCCACATATCCAGCAGGGAATCACCTGATGTCCTTCTCTCTAGCTCGCCTTTGGAACTCCCTTCCCCTATCCGCACTACTAGCAGTCTCTCCTTGTTTAAAACCTCACTGCACTCTCACCTTACTTCACAATGGAAATGCTCATGCTCCCATCCTACCTAATTCTAACTACACTTTCTTGCCAGATTTCATACTCATTTGCCTATCACTACCTCCTATAGTTCTCCATCACTAGTGATGTATATGACCAATGACTAAATAAGTACCTGATGTCATTTAAAAAAAAAAAAAAACTTTTTATTTTCCTTTCTACTTACTTAATCTGATGCAATTTTTGTAATTCAAAATGTCTTTGATTTGTTCTTTACTAACACTGTAGTGTTTATGATTTGCTTTTACTATCACTGTAATGTTTATGATTTGTTCTTTACTAACACTGTAGTGTTTATGATTTGTTCTTTACTATCACCGTAATGTTTATCACAAATGTGTACTAAAGATTTGTACTTTCTGTACTATGTATTTGTATTTTCCTGGAGCTTTTCTCCCCCAGGACTCCATTGAAAATGGGCTCCTTGTGGCCCAATGGACTATCCTGGAAAACAAACGTCAAATAAATAATAAATAAAATAAAAATAGCAGGCACTACAGTCAGGTAACAGCACAGAGTAACAGACACCAGTGTGAAAGTGCATACACATGACCAATCCAAACACAGTCACATTATGGTAAGCCTAAGTAATATTATAGTATATGTACTGTGCGAACAACACCACCCTCATATGAGCCACTAACACAGTAACCCTACATATAGTGGGCCAATACACAGTGTAGTCTGATGCCTAAATGTGGTATGGGACATGTGTCAGTCTGGCCCTACAAACATGTACACTGATAGGGTACCATAACCTGGAGCAGCATGCAACATCAGATATAACAGGACCAAGGACATTGACATCTACCACAGTTTGCACACAGGCCAAGTAACATATTCACAATACACACTCTGTCAACAATCACCATAACCACACAGACCTCACTACTGTACACACTACAACAGAATGTCCAGGTTTTGTATTCAAATATGAGGCCTACTATATATAACATGTCGAGCACTCTGATAGCTCACTGGCTTGTTACCAGGTATGGTTTCAGTAAATAATGATGTACTGTACATATGCACCTCTTACTGCATATGGACAAAAGGTGACAGACTTGGGGGACAGAGGCACAAACACAGCACCAGTACTGACATATTACTGTGATAATCTGAACATTACCTGATGTAACAGGGTTTATTGTGTCAAATCTGTTCTGAGGGATATGAAGTCAGTAACTTACATAGCTGTCACCATGTGCTGACTGCAATCCTCAGAGTATGCTACTGCATTTCTAAAGATAGGAAAAGTGTGAGTAACACAACACATGTAAGACTCCAAACTCTGGACAGTCTGCAGATAGCCCTACAGGTGAGAGTTTATTCAACCACATAATGGTTTGTCATGCCAGACTTCAGCTCATGTAGAACAGCCATATCCACACAAACCCTGTTAAACCAACATTACTTCAAATGTAGAACAGCAATACTTACATTATGTCCCCATGTCTGGAACTCCCCCCTCCTGTTTGTTGGCCTGTATCCACAGTGTATGTTGTAAGAGGTATTTCCAAATACCCTCTGTGATGCTGTTTGTAAAACACCCACATGCAGTCCTGCTCACAGATAACGAAAAGGGCCCACACCCACATGAAGTGCTTAGTTATAAGAGTGTTTTTCCATGCAATTGGCTATGGAATGATACCACAGCTGTTCCACATGCAATTAGTAAGTGGGGGACTGCTATTCGTGCATAGACCATCAGCTGACCATGAGCATTCCTTACAATAGTCAAGCTGCTGCCTATGCAAAACACTTTTCCACATCCACCAGAGAGGGACAGAGAGAGAGAGAGAGAGAGAGAAGAGAGAGGAACAGACAGACAGACACAAAGTAAGAAAGGAAAGGTGTAATACAGCAACAGCCAAGTGTGCTTGTGTAGGAGACATGGGTGGAGAGTGTTCTCTAAGTAATACAAGGGTTGCCCATATTGTTCACCAATCCATTATGTCACACGTGGGGCTATTTTTATTTTATTTATTTTATTTTACATTTGTTGACTGGGATAGTCCAACTGGAGCCATGTCCATTTTCTGTGGAGGCCCGGGGAGATAAGCTCCAAGTTATCAGATACAATAATACAAGTAAAACAAGAGTATATAAGTAGTATTACCAAAAAATACATAGGCAGACATGAGATACACCTGGTTATAGTCAGGAGAAAATTAACAAAAAATAGTTAGTTGGGTTATTCACATTCATGTTGAGAGTTATCTGGGCTTGGTGCAGTGGCAAAGCCAGTTAAATGCCATATGTTGTTTGAGTTTAGTTTTAAATTGTCCTAGGGAGGAGAGCATAGTAATATCACCTGGACGTAAGTTCCAGGCTCTGCCTGCAGCATTAGCAAAGAGGGCAACTCCAGCGGCATTGTTGATTTTAATTGTCTGAATTAGAAGTTTGTTCGAGGATCGAAGCAGTCTTGGATTGTTGTGGGGGGGGGGGATAATATTTTGAAGGGCTGATGTGTTATCTGGGTTACAGAGGATTTTGTTATCCATGATCAGCAGGTTATATTGGATGAGACTGGGAAGTTCTAGGCACCCAAGCTGTTTCAGGTTGATGCAGTGGTGTGTTTTAAAAGGCAGTCCAGTGGCAAACCTGGCAATACGATTGTAATAGGTTGACAGTCTATTTAGTACAGATTTGTTTAGATTGGAGAGAAGGGGGGAGGCGTATAAAATTGTTGAGAGCAGATGAGAGTGAGCTATAGCCATCTTAGCTGGAGGGTTTAGGAAAGCTTTTATTCTATACAGTGACCCAAGTTTTTTATTGATGTTCTTGATTGTTTGATTTACATGTAGGTCAAACTTTAGGTTATTGTCAATAATGACACCTAGTAATTTTGTAGAGAGGTCAGGGGAAATTATTGTCCCATCTTTTGCATTTATGGTAAAGGTGAAGGTGGCAGACCTATGAGTTGGAGAGAATAACAGCATTTTAGTTTTTTTTGGGATTTAGTAACAATCTACGTTCAGAGAGCCAATTTTCTATGGTATTAAAGGTGGACTGGGTGGTGACCTTCAGGTCTGTGGGAGAAGTAGCTGAGCAAATCTGGGTGGAGTCATCAGCATATTGGATACAGCTGACATTTGGTATGACTGTATACAAGTCATTAATAAACATGGAAAACAGTAGGGGCCCTAATATGGAGCCTTGTGGAACTCCAAGGGTGTTTGGTAATAGATTAGAGAGCTTGTTCTGCCATAGGACAGCCTGTTCTCTTCCATTAAGGTAGGATGTAAACCAAAAAAGGGCTTTAGTATCAAGGTGGAAAGTTTGCAAGGTGTGAGCCAGAAGTTGGTGATCAACCATGTTAAATGCCTTGGAAAGATCCAAGAATAGGGCAGAGGATATGTGATTATTGTTATGGTTATTGTTTATGGTATTGGTAAAAGCCATTAACGCTGAGGTTGTGCTATGGTGTGGACAAAAACCATACTGGGTATCCACCATGAGGTGATTTTGGATTAGGTGGTGCATAAATTGTTTTTGTATACATTTTGCCATAATCTTTGCAAGTGGCGAAAGTATAGCTATAGGTCTATAATTGGAGAATTCTGTAGAGGAACCTCCTTTATGTAGTGGGATTACATAGGATGTTTTCCAGATGGTGGGAATGTTAGCTTCTTCTATAGTACGATTGATTAGTATTGACATTGGATAGGCAATGGCATCAGCTGATTTTTGAAGGTACTCAGCGGGGAGTTGGTCAGCAGAGAGTGTGGTAGGTTTTAATTTTTTGATCAAGTTACGGATAAGTGATGTGGACACTGGTTAGAAGGAGAACGAGAGTCGGTTTTTAGAGGTAGAAGTATCAGGGGCAGGGGAGCTAGAAGGTAATTGTCTAGCTAAGGCTTGAATTGTTTCAGTAAAGAAATGGTTAAAACTGTCAGAGACCTCCTCTAGGGATTTATCAATGGTAGCAGCAGGGATAAGTGTAGATGTTTTACCAGGGTGGAGTAGATTGTTCAGCCCTGCCCAGAACTTCTGAGGATTGTCCTTGTTGGTTGTCTGTAAATTACAGTAGTATTGTTTTTGGTCCTGTAGAATAAATTTTTTGTTTCATTCCTAGCATACCTATATTTAACATGATCATGGGGGTCTTTTGTGGAACGCAATTGAGCCCATAATTTGTTTCTGCTGGTAAGTTTTAGTCTTGTCTCTTTAGATAGCCATGGTGCAGTTCTTGCTTTTGTACGTTTTGAGCGGGCAGGTGCATGTAGATCAAGAATTCCAAGAAATTTGTTGTTAAAATAGGCTACTGCCTCTTCTAAGGGTAGGTGTTTTAGCATGGAACAAGCTACCCATCTATGTCAAGCAAAGTTCTTCACTAGCACTCTTCAAGGAAATCTTGATGAGTGGATGGGAAATAGGAAATACACCCCGGGGATCACTTCTGTGTCTCTGCTGGACAGTGGCACAGGAAAATAACTTTCTTGGGTGGCGTAAGCTATGGTACCTTGCTGACTAGGCTTACATAGGCCCTTGGGCCGATAGCCTTGTACCTACCTATGAACCTATGAACCTATGGACCAATTACAGGAGCTAAGTTCCAGTTGGAATATTTCAGGGTCAAAGTTTCTTTTGCTCCTAACTTTTCTGAGTAGGGGTTGTTGTGGGGTAATGGCTTTATCCTTAACTATGTAAATAAGAAGATGGTCACTTAGGTCATCAGGGACGGTACCAGCAGTGTACAGTTGGGGGTTACTATTTATGAGTACCCAGTCGAGTATGCTATCTTTTTGGTTGGGTTTACCTAGCCTGGTAGGGGTGGTAATGGTTTGTGTAAATGCATGCAAGCTGATGTGGGTGGAAGGGGATTCTTTGGAACAAGAGCCCCAGTCGATGTTAAAGTCTCCTAGTATTAGTGTTTCTTGGGGGTAGTGACAAGATCGCCAGTGAAGCGTGTCTTCAAGTGTGGTTACATTATTACCTGGGGGAATATACATACAGATGATGTTGATGCTTTTACTTTTGTTAAGTTGCACTCTAGTGGCAATAATCTTCGAGTTATTGATCTGAGGTGGTTGAATAATATCTATGGTCACATTCAACTCAGATTTATAGAGTACAGCCACCCCTCCCCCTTTACTGGAAGCACAATCCAACCTGTGTATATTATACCTGTGTGGTAGCACTTCATTGTCATTAATGTTAGGTTTTAACCAGGTTTCAGACAGACAGAGAACATCAGGGGAGTAGACAGCCAGGAGGGCATGCAGTTTGTGTACCTTATTATTAATGCTCCTAATATTAAGATGACAGAAAAGGAGAGAGTTAGTTGGTCTATTGGTTATAGTTTTGTGCCTTGGGTTACAGGTCGAGAGGGTAATTTTATCAGTAGTGGATGTGCCTGGATTGGGGTGAATGTCACCACTGAGTATAAGACTAGGCCTTTACTCAGTGATACACCTCAGGAGATTGTTTAAAAGTTTTTAGTAGTGTCTGGATCTAGAGCTAATGTGCCGGGGGATGGTATGCTGTATGATTGAAAGTGATGTTGAGTTGTACCCAATGTTAATGGTATGGCTAAAAGTGGGATATTCTAAAGCTGGGGTGATGGTATGTCCAGCCGGGAACTGATACCCATTAAGTTGGTTTTCAAACAAAGTGAGTATATATGTGGCTGGCATAATGGGAAGTAAAGGGTAGTATAACATAATGAGGGAGGAGTCAAGTGGCTGGAATCAGTTCTTTAATGACACAACAGATATAAAGTCAGATGATCAGAATGGAGGTAGTAGAGTGGATGGAGGAATAGTTGTGTTATTTGAAAGCTGATAGGGTGGTAATGCAGGGTGGAAGGAGTATGACGGTGAGGGTGATTGGGTATTATAATAGGGGTGTGGCAAAGTACCTATAAGTGAAGAGGTACTGGGGGCAGGTGGAAATTGGGGGCAGGGAGGGGTGCGAAACAAGCCTGAGTGCAGTGAGGGCAAGTGGAGCAGGGCTAACACTGACTTCAAGTGTATCTGTACGCTATGTTATATAAAGTAGTGTTAAATAGATGCTTATATGTAAACTAGATTTTAAACTGAATCTTTAACTGAGTTTTTAACTGAGTGTTTGCCAGTTTTGATATAATCTGTACTTAGTACTAAGGTAAGGCCAGTGTTTAGACTGTGTTTTGTGCTCTAGCAGGGTATTCCTGTGCTACAGGATAGGGATGCAGAATACAATTTCAGAGCTAGGTGAGGGAGAGCAGTGTGAAAGTAGAATGTTCAGAGTTAGGTTCAGTAAGTAGTTCTATTACAGGAAACTAGGGGCAGCTAGTTTTATTTAAGAAAATATAGAGGGAGCCAGATTACTATGGGGGACAGACTAGAGGTGCCTTTAGACCCAGGTCAGCTGAAAACAGTATGTAGTATTATAATACAGTATAGGTCTTAATCTTAGTCAAAGGTGGGTTGGATTCCAGATAGATGGTTTGTGGGCACAGTGTTCAGGATAGCTTCGTTCAGGTAGGAGATTCTTTTGAAAGTGATTTAGAGGGTGTCTGCCTAGAAATAAAACATACATAAGGAGTGAGGACCTTTCAGGCATTTACAACTAGCCACCAGACAAGCAGGCATTTCAACATTCACATCAACCAGTGAGAATACGGTAGACAGCAGCTCTGTGAAACTACAACAGAGTATCAGTTTCATTTTATAGTATGAGATTGTATCCAGACTGAAACAAAGTTAGACCTTGTTATTTGCTCTAACAATGGCTTAACAACCAAGATTATATTGCTAGGATACAGTTACAGCTATGGATTATCTACACCAGCCTCTCTGCTGTTTAACATCTGTTGTCCTTGTAAGGTGGACATTGTGACAGTAGGTCCTCAATATAATAATTTAGCAAAACCCACCCCACAAAGCATCCTGTCATTACACAATCACAGCAACCTTCACACAGGATACTGATGACAGACCCATACTTGCCAGTACTGAGATTCAAACCCCTACCTAGCTATGCATTGCTACTACAGTGTACCACATTAATCTCACCCGCCATGGAGCTTACTAGATGGATGAAGTCCCAAGGTACTTTTAAGGTGAGGCACATCACCAGCCTTTGTAAATACTGGCACTGGGTGATGTAGTGGGTGAGAGATCACAAAAATGATTTTATCCTACTCACACGTTTACATTTGCCAGGGGTGGGGGTTCAAACCTCTATCTAACAACCTTTATGGACCATTATGCTTACGCATTTACCACATGCACCACTAATATGACAAAGTTTAGGCTTCGCAACCGGTACTTGTGAGGTGGATGATATCTGCAGGACTGCTAAAGTCAGACTCTGAGATGTGTACTGATTGTAAATGGCACCAAAATCTTTGAGGTACACACACATACATATGTACACACACAAACACATGACACAGATGAGCTGTGTAGCTACTGCTACTATGTTGTTCTGCACTTATAGCACACACCATGAGGCTTATAGGGTAGCGTTTGTCCAAAGGTGCATTTCAAGGTGAATGAATTATGTCAGCAGGCTTACTAAACTAGGGCAATGGGAGGTGCTGTGACTGTGAATGGCCTCAAAATTATTAACCTCTACACACACACACACACACACACACACACACACACACACACACACACACACACACAGTTGCCGTGTCTGGTATTAGAACTCCTACCTGACTAGTAAGTTGTACTGTAGCATTATGCAGTTATCACATGTGCCACGGAAATTATAGTACTAGCTCTTCTCAAAAAGTGTATTTCAAGGTGAATGACATCAGCAGGCTTG
This sequence comes from Protopterus annectens, assembly GCF_019279795.1. NCBI lineage: Eukaryota > Metazoa > Chordata > Ceratodontiformes > Protopteridae > Protopterus > Protopterus annectens. The sequence continues at coordinate 298,913,070 of NC_056744.1, forward strand.
CTAACGTAGGGCAATGGGAGGTGTTGTGACTGTGAAATGCCTCAAAATCATTAATCTGTACACACAAAGTTTCACAGTTGCCATATCTGGGATTAGAGCTCCTACCTGACTAGTAAACTATACTGCAGTATTATGCAGTTATCGCATGCACCACAGAGATTATAGGGCTAGTCTTTCTCCAAAGGTGCATTTCAAGGTGAATAACATCAGCAAGCTTGCTAAAGTAGGGCAATGGGAGGTGTTGTGACTGTGAAATGCCTCAAAATCATTAATCTATACACATAAAGTTTCACAGTTGCCATATCTGGGATTAGAGCTCCTACCTGGCTAGTAAACTATACTGCAGTATTATGCAGTTATCACATGCGCCACCTGACTAGTAAGTTGCTATGTCTGGGATTAGAACTCCTACCTGACTAGTAAGTTATACTGTAGTATTATGCAGTTATCACGTGCCACGGAGATTATAGTACTAGCTATTCTCCAAAAGTGTATTTCAAGGTGAATGACATCAGAAGGCTTGATAAAGTAGGGCAATGGGAGGTGCTGTGACTGTGAAATGCCTCAAAAACATTAATCTATACACACAAAGTTTCACAGTTGCCATATCTGGGATTAGAGCTCCTACCTGACTAGTAAACTATACTGCAGTATTATGCAGTTATCACATGCACCACATATATTATAGGGCTAGTCTTTCTCCAAAGGTGCATTTCAAGGTGAATAACATCAGCAGGCTTGCTAAAGTAGGGCAATGGGAGGTGTTGTGACTGTGAATGGCCTCAAAATCACTAATCTCTACACACACACAAAGTTTCACAGTTGCCATGTCTGAGATGAGAACTCCTACCTGACTAGTAAGTTACATTATAGCATTATGCAGTTATCACACTCGCCACAAAGATCAGAGGGCTAGCCCTTCTCCAAAGGTGTATATCAAGGTAAATGACATCCGCAGGCTTAAGTATGGCAATGGGAGGTGTTGTGACTGTGAATGGCCTCAAAATCATTAATATCTATACACAAACACAAAGTTTCACAATTGCCATGTCTGGGATGAGAACTCCTACCTGGCTAGTAAGTTATACTATAGTATTATGCAGGTATCACATGCATCATGGATATTATATGGCTAGCCCTTCTCCAAAGGTGTATTTCAAGGTGAATGACATCAGCAGGCTTGCTAAAGTAGGGCAATAGGAGGTGTTGTGACTGTGAATGGCTTCAAAATCATTCATCTTTATACACACAAACACACACACACACACACACACACACACACACACACACACACACACACACACACACACACACACACACATACACAAAGTTTCATGCTTGCCATGTCTGGGATTAGAACTCCTACCTAACTAGTAAGTTACACTATAGCATTATGCAGTTATCGCATGCATCACAGAGATTATGTGGCTGATAATTGGCCAGAAGGTTATTTCAAGGTGACTGGTATCAGCATGAGTGCTAACATGGGCTATGGGAAGTGCATTGTGTATGACTGGGCCATAAACCATTCCTCTGGGAACACACACACACATGCACACATACACACACACACACACACACACGCACACACACACACACACAAACACACACACACAAAACATTCAGTCGCACACAACTTTATATTTGACAGGACTGGGTGTACAAATGCTAGATGAATACTAATTTGTACTATCATGTTACACAGTTATCACAAGCACCACAGACACTATAGGGCTGATGGCTACCAAAAGCAACTGTGTATAGTGATTGACATCAGCACATCATGTGGTATTGGTCAATTGGATGTGTGGTGGGTGGAGCAGGCCTCATAATGGCAATCTCTTTGTCACTGTCTACCTCTCTCTTCCCCACAACTCTGTGTGTGTATGTTTGACCTATTATAGTGTGTTGGCCTTGGATATGTGTGAGTATTCCTATCCAATGTGTGTGCAAAGCATGAATGGTGTGCAATGTGGTGTGTGTGCACACACATCTGCAACTGACAGATATGTATAGTCCACTGTTGTTTTCAAACATGGGCTTCATTTCTTTAAGTGTTGGGGCATGTCAAGTATGACCTTCTGTATTTTGTTGTAGGACATGGGCTTCATTTCTCTAAGTGTAGCAGCATGCCCAGTATGACCTTCTGTATTGAGTGTGTGAATCCATTCCAGGTAGGTTGTAGTCCAGTGCAGGATTTTGTGTTCTACACCTAAAGCTAGCAACCTGTTTCTGCAGAATATCTGTAGATAGGGTGACAATATGGAGTCACAATGGGCGAAACATAGTGGAATACTTAACTATTGCTGTATGGGCTGCTTGTGTTACATGGTTGGTGCAGGCAGAGATATCCAGACATGTACTGTTTTACACTGTGATGTATAATGTCATCATCTACCGAGAGATATACTTATTTGCTCACAGTTATTTCCTGGGAAATACAAGATGAATGAAACTGTATCCGGTATTGTGGTCTGCAGCCTTCTTATTCTTGCACACTCATGCCATTCAGGAGGGGTAGCAACTTCACCTCATTTGCATGGTTTTCACCTGCAAATGGGGTAATTAACATACAGGAACTGTGTCCATGCAGGAATAGCGTAGGAGCGCTGGTGCACGTCCCGGGAGTTTATTCCTGGATCGCTCCTCAGCCATATTGCGTGCGACAGTTCATGCACTATTCCTGCACACCGTGCAGAGCTTGCTGAATCCTGGGGAAAGTTTAAGGCAATAATGCAAGAACATATTAGGGACATAAGAAAGAATAAAGTTGAAAGTAATATTGCACTGCATTTTACAATGAAACATAATAGTGATTATTCTTTACTGCAGTGTTGTGTTTTAGAACACATTTTTATACAAATTGGGGAAATGTATGACATTAAGGATAAATTCCTTTATAAAGAATCTGTTTATATTTTAAAATTTAACACAATGGTACCTGTGGGTTTAAATTTGGAGATTAATTGGAAACAATTATTGTGTAATTGAATAATTGATGTATTTTATTTATTGAATGGATTATATAAACTGTGTAAATTTTGTAGTATGCATTACTCCTGGAAGGCTATGAGCTGAGGCGCTAGAGTGGTTAAGATGCTGTTTCATTAAATAAGATTTTTTCCTTCATCGTGGTCATTGTGGATTTTTTTGCTGCTGTCCTTTGCGGAGTTGTTTTCCAAGTACCCCTCATACCTCTCGACTGCACAGATTTTTGCAGAATGTGCAGATTTTTGCCTCATATATTTAGCCTGTTCCTCATAAAATTGATTGTGGTTTTCTGGCAAATCCTTGGCAAGTCATTGAAGAATGATGTTTAGAAAATAATGACAGATATCTGAGATTCAGACTTCATACCCTTCAGAAAATTCAGTCTAATGCAAAACCTGTTATTCTATCAACTTTCTAAGTTTGTAAGAGTGATATTTAAAAATTGTCCCTATTTTTGGGCCATTGTCCCCCATTATTTATGGCTTTGTCCAGATGATTTGATCTAAGAGGTTGAGAGCTATGGTACACCTGTCACCATCCAGGCATGTTACCCAGTGGCTACTACACCACCACCACTAACAGCACACCCATTGGTTTTTCCCAACTGGCGCTGTCACCTCCACATTAATCTCGCTAACTGAAACTGGCTATAATGATGAAATTAGGCTTCCAAGCAGACTGAACTTAAAATGGTAAACAATATTCGAACATATGAATTTTTGCAGACCTCCATAACTGCATCTCGTAAGAGGAAAGCTATGTTATATTTCCTGCAGCTACAGAGAAACAGAGCAGAGACCAAAAACATTTATTAATTTTTTTATGGCAAATTAAAGACAGTCAGACAATTCAACAACTAACAACTTACTTTTTTGTACTGTTCCTTCTCAGATAAAGAAAAACTCTCTGAGTCTCTGCATTCCAGATGATTATTTCTCCATCAAAGCTGGCTGTTGCAAGGAGTCCTGCTGAAGGGCAATAATCTACAGCAAGGATATCATCTTTGTGAAGCTGCTCACCTTTCCAAGATGTATCTGCAGGAATGTACATGTTCTAGAAAAGAAACCAATGGAGTCACATGACTGCCAATAATATAAGACTGATAATACAGAAAATAGCATATATGTTGCATGATTTAAATGTATTAGCAAATGATTATGCTTCTGTAACTATTAAACATTTTGTCCTTTGGCACCCTCTGTTTCACATGCATCATCTTGTAGGATCATCACAGAAAATTACCCCAAAAAATACTTAAATCTCTAGAAATGTTATGGGGAAGGTTCAATATCGAAATGTACGTTAGGAAAAGTCTGTGATGTGAGTAGAAAATCAGCATTGCTTCTAGTGGGTTGCTATTTGATGGACAGTCAAAATAACTTAGCTTTTGACTACAGCACAATAAACTAGTTTATTTATTTATTTCTGTTTTTATCTAGCAGAAGTAAAATAGTTTATTTTATCGTAGTAAATTAGAGTCTAAGACTATCAAAAGCTTAAAAGCGGCTTACATCTACAGTGAAGCAAAATAAGCCCGTGCCTTGGTGTCCTACTCCCACTCACTCCTTGGCTAAGTTACAAAACTGTATTACTTATTTTCATGACAAAATATTGCTAGCTTTACAGCTGTAAAATAAAATATTTTACTTGATGATGTCTTGTAGAGTTTATGTGCACTCAACCAGTAGCCAGAGAATGTGCCAGAAGATTCTGAGGGATGACTATTGTTGTCCTTTCTTGGTGCTATGTTTAAGGATCCACAGCAGCAAAAACAAGCTATAGATTTAGGATAACACAGTGTAATGTCTGGGTAAGTGTTAAATTAAAAATGTTTACTTTTCTCCTCAGAATTACCATTAGTTGATGTGCTAAAGGCAAAGCATCCTCAATTAATTTTCCAGAAAGGAAAAACAGCATTAAAGGAAGTGCTCACTTCTTGACATAACCTCAGCTTTGACTGCAGATTCAACCCAGTCACTGCCAAGTACTCACAAAAGACCTAAAACTAACAGGCACACAATGTGACCAAAGTATGACCTACATAGATTAAAACAATGGGTCTGGTCCTTTTTGTTACTAGCATTCTCAATTACATTAATCAAATTGAGTTTATTTTCTCAACAATGCCTGTTCATCAACCAACATGCAAGCTGAGACAGCAACATTTCAACTTGCATATGAACTCATCATCATTACACGGACTTTAAAAAATAAAGATTTTTTGCAGGGGTAAACATACTCTGCACTCTCCAGATGGAGAATTGTATCCTCCAAATGTTTGCTATTGATATATAAAAATTCTGAATCTGAGCTCTCATTGCGAACGGGTAATAAATAGTTTAAATTCTCTATATAGGAGTCTTCCCCTCCAAATCTGAGTGAGTGATCACTTGGCTGTTGGCATATTTAGTCTTTAAAAAAGAGGGACACTCAGCAAGATCAGCATGATGTTATATATATATATATATCTCATTGAGCTGTCCCTTGAAGAAAAGTCCCAAAAAACAGTGTCCTCACATCACTGACCCCGCTAGTCCATACAGCAAAAATACATAACTTAACACAGAAGTGAAAACAAAAATGGAAATTATAATTTTTTTACTGTTCAACCTCTTCCCCTTCCAAACAAAATAAATCTCACATCATTCTCATTGCTACTCAATTACATAATGATCTTCATAAATCAAACACAGATATCCACAATGAGGTATAGACTACTGGGGTGATATTCAGAAAGACTGGTAGTAACACTCAGTGAAAAATGGTGTGCTGTTGGTAGTGCAATCCAGCCCAATGGTGATTAAGTATGCTTAACTGATGGGGATATATGTATGTCTCCTAAACATGCAACAAACTATAAAAGGTTTAGAATCTTTGCTTGGAAGTGTTTACATAGGTATTTTTATACTCCAAGTAGACTCCAAAGAGGTTTTCTTCAGGTAGACAGCAAATGTTGGAGGTGTGATGAGGAAGAAAGAGGTAACTGGGAACATATTTTCTGAGAGTGTAATGAGTTACCAGACTTTAAAGATTCCCTGCAAACTGCTCTGTCAGAGATACTGGGTGAACAAATTTGTGTAATTAAGGAAATTATTTTTTTTGTGAGCTATGATACGGAATTGGAATTGCCTAGGCATAGTGAGGCCTTGTTGAGTCTAATTATGGTGGCTGCCAAAAAAGCAATTACTAGAAAATGGAAATCAAAGTCAAAACTAACTTTGCTAGAAGTAGTGAATATAATAATAGAGATAAAACAATTGGAACTGGGATCTTTAAAAAAGGGTAGGAGCAAATTACATAGAAAAAAAAAATGGGAATTGTGCGAACAATACATGCAGAGGAGGAACGAGGTTTAAAAGAAGGTAGGATTTTTATGAGCTATGTAAAGTTTGACCGACAATGACTGGATATATTATAAGTGAAGTATAATGTTTACAACTAAAATTATGTCAATATGATTTGTTTTCATTTATATAAATGCATGACTGCCTATGTCATACGTGATAATTTATTAAAGATGTTTTTTCTTTAAAAAATAAGTATGCTTAACTGTACAGAATATGCAATGATGCTGGAGGTCCGCCATGAATGAGCCACCTTCACTACATTAGCAACAAGATTGCACTACTGTGGTAATGTCACCCTGAAGGGCATACAACATGGAGGTTGTACACTCAATGCTAAGAACATTCATGTATGGAATGATGCATCTCAGGGATGTAAAATGTGTATCTCTGCAGCCTACAGAAAGACACCACAGCATAATGACAAGGAACTTAATTATATAAATTGGGAATAAAAGGAAAATAGCAGATTAAGAAACAAAAAAGAACAAGCAAAGGAACACACAGAAGGATAGCAGGTAAGAACGATGGGGGTAGGGCAGAAGGGGATTTTTTCCCCCTTTGGATGTGCTCATTTTTCTTTCTTTTTTGTTGTTGAAGAAACAAGATGCATGATAATATAGTTCAATGTGGTGGAGAAAGGAGGGTAAAGGCAAGATAGCAGTGGCATGAAAACACAAAGGCCAACAGGGAGGAAATGATACTCAAATGAGCGGTGCAAAAAAAGGGAGTGATACAGATGGATAAAAAGTGGACGTTTGGTGATGGGGGAAAGGAACACCAAGAAGGGGAACAGAGAGATGTGGGATAGGAAATAGTATACAGTGGGCATGCCAGTCCACTCCAGATGCAATCCAGCCCTGATGCCAGTCAACTCTCTGGCTGACATCAGTGGTGGTCCAACATCTGGTGGCTGAAGGTCAGAATCAGCCAAACACACAACTCTGTAAGCCATGTCAGGAGACACTCTAGGGTGCCAGTACAAGCATCTAACTGCAGATCCACCTTGGCCAACACCATCTGCTGCGCTTCCTTCCAAGTGGCCTAGGTGGGCCCCTTTTCTGCCCCTTTTCTCTACCCTCAAAAGAGAAATTCCTCCTGAGATGTAACTACAGAGGTCAACACGATCCCTCCAGGTTGCCTTCCATAGGAGACCATCATTACTCTATAAAGAAGCAGGCCTGTAGACCACTGGAGAGCCAGCAGTTGGTGTAGTCACAGCTGCAGAGTATGATGGCCCTGCCTCAACTCTTCCTTCAAAGGAACTGATGTTGCAGAAAACAAAAATAAACAGGGAGAAGAAAAACTAAAACACATAATAGCATGTAAGCAAGTAAGTTACAATTTATTGCCATATATCAGAATCCTCAGCAATACTATGCAGGTACACTAATGCTTGAAGAGTCTTGCCCATCTTTGCTGGAAAGTCAACCAATTTGTCTCACTCTCCTGTGGTGCTGCAAAACAGAAACACAAGATAAGCATGTGCATATCTCTGGCTAAGGAAGTAAAAAACAGATGAATCTCCAAGTTTTCGGTATTTATCTCACTGCAAAATAAAGCAACTTACAACAGGTCTCTCTCTCTCTCTTCCTCCCTTACCTCTTCTTCCCATTAGCAGAGCAGGTCTAGGTGGCACATCTGCAAGCTGTTACAGTTATGGAGACATGGGTCACCACAGAGAGGGATACCAGTGGCACCATTCAGCTCTTTAACAAGCTGCTGCCATGCATTGACCTTACACGGTAGTCCTTCCTCCCTGGTGGTTCTTGTGCAGAAGGCACAGAAGAATCCTACATTCCTTTTTGCACCAAGGTGCATATCAAAGTGTAGCAAGGGCTTATAGAGGATGCCGGTGCCACATGTTGCCATAATGGCTAAGGATATCAAGTCCAAGGTTGGATGGTGGATATGATCTGCATAGAACAAGGAGTATGCCATCATCAAGGACTGAATGGCCATGGGAAGGATTACCTAAATTGGGCACACTCAACATAAATGGATGAGTTCTGGTTATTCCTTCCCAAGGAGAGCAATTGCACACTTATACCAGAAGGAGGCCTGAATGTAGGAGCTGGATGATGGAGACACCATGTGTATAAATTGGGGGCACACTATGTTGGTATGCCTATATGCCCTGTACTATAGCCCAGTGGCAATCATACACATAGCTTTCTTCCAGGTACATCAGAGATGAAACAGCCTTGATGTGTACTGCAAGGTATGTATGCATTTTTTGATTTTGTATACCCTTGAAACCAAACTCAGCCAGCAGATAATGGCAAGCTGTATTCATTTATTAGCTTATTTTAAAGCACAGCAAACAGACCGGTTTTGGCTCAATTACATATTAGCCTTCTTCAGTGAAGAAGGCTAATATGTAATTGAGCCAAAACCGGTCTGTTTGTTGTGCTTTAAAATAAGCTAATAAATGAATACAGCTTGCCATTATCTGCTGGCTGAGTTTTGTTTCTTGGATTTTGTTTTGAGCCGTGCAGTTGCCGTACGGGCAGGAAACTACTTTGGTTTGTATACCCTTGACACAGGGTGGTAGGGTGTTACTTATGTATCACTATAGACTACCTCTCAACCTCTTAAATCTGGACAAAGCTACACATAATGGGGGGACAAAGGCTCCCAAACAGGGACACTTTTAAAATATTTCTCTTACAAACTTAGAAGGTTGGTAGAAAAACAGGTTTTACATTAGCATGAATTTTCTGATGGATATGAAGTCTGAAACTCACATTTGCCATTATTTTCTGACTTCAGTCCTCAATGATTTGCTGGTGATTTGCCAGAAAATGCAATTTTATGAAAAGCAGACTACAAATAACAGGCAAAAATCTGGACATTTGAGAGGTATCCTATAGACACATGATTAGCCTGAAGGAGAACAGGGTTTCAGTTTAAGAAGTAGTTGATTGATGTAGGCGGTAGGGATGGGTTTTAGGATAAAACAGGGAGTGTTTGCTGTCTAAGGAGAAGGCATGTCAGGATTTTTTGAAGGAAAATCATTAGTAAGGGCTTTAATGCTTTCTATATTGACCAGCTATTTTGGACGGAGTGTTATTTGGGGCAGGACAAGGAGTAGTGGATGCTCTAGGGAGGAGTATATTATTAACAAAAGACCAGAATTTTTTTTTTAAGTTTGGAAGACTGATTTAGTAAGGGGTTACTAAAGTTTATTTTCTTGGCTGCAATAATCTGTCTTTTAGTACAGTTATATAGTTATTTAAAGTATTGTAGGTATTGTTGAGATCTATATTTTAACCATTCTTTTTAAACCCTGTCTCTTTCATACACCAGGTGCCTGCTTTGACTGAATAACCAAGGAGTATGGATGTTCTTTACTCCTTTTGTTCTAGCTGGAGTCAGAGTATTAAGGGTTTTCAGGAAAAATAAGTTAAACTTGTGTGCAGCTACTTTGAGTGGAATATTTTTCAGGCTAGACCAGTTTAAGGAGCTTGGAATTCTGTTAAATGTATCAAGGTTAAAATTAGTGAATTTATGGGAAGTTCTAAGTAAGTGTTGCTTGACATGATGGGTACCGATTCTGTTTGCATATGCAGGGATCACTGAGGGAATCAGAGAGCATGCCACTGGAGACATACTTAGTGAAATCAGAAACCACTATCCAGTCAAGAATTAAGCCATTGTTTTTGGGATAGATATAACGTTTGTAGGAGGAAATGAGTTGCGATAGATGTAGACTACCTGATTGATATTTTATGGAGATATTTGTCAATTGAAATTAACATCACCTAGGATTGTCATTTCATTAGAAACTGTATGTGCGATCCAGTTTAGAATGCTTTCTATGTTTGTAGCGTTATTACCTGGGGGAATATAGACTACTGTAACACTAGTTGCTTATAGTTATTTAGTTTAAGATGGGGGATGAGGAGTTTAGAATTATGGAATTTGTGCATATGTTTATTGTAGGGTAGGATTTCAAGACAGTCAGGTTATAGTAAAGCTACCCCACCACCTGCTACTCCACCACCTCTGTTTTTTTCAAGTTCTATCAGTCCTGATGATATTATACCCATATAGTGATATTTCAGAGTCAAGTATATGGGGATTTAGCCGTATTTTTGTTATAGCAAGAATATCTGGTGTATTGTGGGAGATCCAAATGGAGTTCTGAAATCTTATCGTAGATGCTGCAAGTATTTAAGGAAGTGAATTTAAGCTGTTGGGGTGAGTTTAGAATAGGTGGGTTGGGTTTTGATGGTTTTGGTGATGGTGTGACCCCTGTTTTGGAAGGAGATGGGTGGGAAAGAGATGGGTGGGCTATGTAGGAGGGGAGTTCGCTTGGGATGAGTTTTGGAGGCTACTGGGGAATCAGGACTAGAGGAGGGGCTAGGGTTGGGATGACTATCTCTACAGAGTGGTAAGAGAGAAAACAATGTATATGTTTGATAAGCTTGTTTCAGTTTAACTGTAGCAGTTATTTTTATTTTGGAGTGGTAGGTTGAAGGTTTAGTAATTTGAATTTGAAGTAAGGACTGGGTGAGTCTTTGTATATACTGCAAACAATTGGTGGTGATGTGGAGTGACTTGAATGGTTAAAGGTGGAGCACATAATGGGAGAAATGTGTATAAGACTGAGTGAGGTATGGTAAGTTGTAAGGTGATAAAACAGGAAGTGTAAGGAAGCAGAAAAAGAGGAGATAGAATACTGGGGTAACAATACAGAAGGGGTAGGATTAGATAGCTGAGTGAGATGGATGGGGAAAGCTGTGATCACTGTGGTTAGTTAGTAAGTACGAGAGGAAAGAAAGTTATAGTGCTTAAATGCAGACTGATGGTTTAGGAATTTTGTGTATATTTTTGTGCCTGTGATATGTCTATATTTATGTGTACTCCTTTAACAGGGGTGGGAAGTAGGTGGAGTTCTGGGTGGAGACCAGGTCCTATAAATGTCTTGCTGTGAACAGTGGCTGAGGATTCAGGGTTCAGAAGGGAATGTAGTAGGAAACAATTCCAACACTACCTCAGACAGTTACAGTTTCACAGCAAGCAAACTGAACGCAGGAAAGTTTGTAGAGAGGAGTGGAACAAACTAAATTTGGCTGAGAGAAGCAGCGTAAGAAAATAACCAAATTAGTTGAAGGAGAAAAAAAACCCAGACAGTAATATAATAAATATTACTTTAAGTTGTAAACATTGGTTCTGTAGTAGGATACTTTGCTCTCACTACCATTATAAGACAACAGACAATAACAAGTAAAACAACAATTCACTATAAGCCTTAAGTAAATAATACAGTAGCCCTTAACAACATCACAATGGTACAGTCTGACATCCCTACTGAAATGTATGTGTGTGACTGAGCTAAAGAACTTTTTTTTTTTTTTTTAGCAAAAAGAATGATGTTTCAGAGAGACTTGGAAATTTTAGCTGTGCACCTAAGCTAAGAACTCAGGATGTGTGAGCTGTAGTCAAGCTTTTTTTGTTTTTTGTTAGCAGAAAGGATGGTATCTCAGAGTCTTGAATTTTAGTTGTGTAACTGAGTTAAGAGCTCAGGATGTGTGAGCAGTAGCCAGGCTTCTTTTGTTTTTTTTTGTTAGCTAAAAGGATGATGTTTCAGAGTGAGAGACAGACAGCCTTTTATTTATTTTTTATTTATTGACTACTACTATACTACTGCATCTACTACAGATGCGATGTTTGCTCTGAGAGTGTTGATGGAGAAGTACAGAGAAGGTCAGAAGGAGCTGCATTGTGTATTTGTGGACTTATAGAAAACATATGACAGGTGCCTTGAGAGGAGTTGTGGTATTGTAGGAGGAAGTCGGGAGTGGCAGAGAAATATGTAAGAGTGGTACAGGATATGTACAAGGGTAGTGTGACAGCAGTGAGATTTACAGTGGGAGTGACAGATGCATTTAAGGTGGAGGTGGGATTACATCAAGGATCAGCTCTGAGCCCTTTCTTATTTGCAGTGGTGATGGACAGGTTGACAGACGAGATCAGACAGGTGTCCCCATGGACTATGATGTTTGCAGATGACATTGTGATATGTAGTGAGAGTAGGGAACAGGTTGAGGAGACCCTGGACAGGTGGAGGTATGCTCTAGAGAGGAGAGGAATGAAGATCAGCAGGACTAAAAATGTATGTATGAGAATGAGAGGGAGGACAGAGGAATCGTGAGGATGCAGGGAGTAGAGCTGGTGAAGGTGGATGAGTTTAAATACTTGGGATCAACAGTTCAGAGTAATGGCAAGTGTGGAAGAGAAGCAAAGAAGAGAGTACAGGCAGGGTGGAGTGGGTGGAGAAGAGTGTCAGGAGTGATTTGTGACAGACGAGTACCATTAAGAGTGAAAGGGAAGGTCTACAAGAGGGTAGTCAGACCAGCTATGTTATATGGGTTGGAGACAGTGGCATTGACAAAAAGGCAAGAGTCAGAGCTGGATGTGGCAGAGTTACAGATGTTCAGATTTGCACTGGGTGCGACAAGGGTAGACATAAATAGGAATAAGTACATTAGAGCCCAGGTTGGACGATTTGGAGACAAAGCCAGAGAGGCGAGATTGCGTTGGTTTGGACATGTGCTGAGGAGGGATGCTGGGTATAGTGGGAAAAGGATGCTAAGGATGAAGCTGCCAGGTAAGAGGAAAAGAGGAAGGCATAAGATAAAGTTTATGGATGTGGTGAGAGAGGACATGCAGCTGGCTGGTGTGAAAGAGCAAGATTCAGAGGACAGGAAGAAATGGAAACAGATCATCTGCTGTGGCGACCCCTAACGGGAACAGCTGAAAGAAAAATACGATTTTTTATTTATTGACATTTGTTAACCAGGTTGGTTCAGCTGGGCTTGTGGCCCATTTTCAGTGGAGACCCGAGGAGAAAAGCTCCAAAAAAAAAAACACAAAACAGTTTACAGAGAATTAAACATTTGAGTCAAATATATGGTCAAAATCAGTTATACAAGAATGTTAGAGAGGCAAAGCAGAAATGCTAACACATGATATATACATATCAATATTTTTACAGACTGAAAAATATATTTACACATTTACAAAAAGAGTTATGTCCAACAGTATTGATTGTAGAGTTTAATAAGTATCCACAATAGTGGAGTACTTAGCTGGATGTGGAGGGACTGAAAAGGTATATAGTAGGGTTGTGGGGAGCTTAAGTAGGGGCTTGACAATGACATATTTTGGAGTTAAGTAGATGACGTTTGAGTTTTTCTCTAAAGCTGCATGGGTGAATGATGGAACAAATGTCTCTTGGCAGTTTGTTCCAGGCTTGGACAACAGAGTATTTATATAGGAGTTTGGCAGCTATTTTTTTGGTTTGGTAGATTTGTAGTAGTTGCTGATTAGAGGTATGCAGAGTCCGTGGAGGAGTTTAGATAGAGATGAAGGAAGAGAGAGCAGGGCAGGATGAAGGTTTGAAAAGAATGAAGTGTAACATTTGAAGTTGTGACAGCAGTAGAAGATGGGGCAATTCTAACCAATGGAGAGTATTTAGGGAAAGACAGTGATGTGTATTGTATGGAGAGTTTGTGATAAATCTAGCTATCTTGTGGTAAGTTTGTTGGAGTTTATTTAAAATAGTAGTTTGGATGTTGGTGAGTACTGGGGCAGCATAAGATTAGTTATAGAAGTGAACATGCAGTATCCTGGAACAGTGTGAATGGGGCAAAGGGAAGAAGGAATATCTCTCACAGGAAAGAGCAAAGAAGGAAGGACAGTATATCCAGATATGCAGGGGTATACAGGTGCAGGAGGAGGTGTCTCCCCCTGCAATGATACTGTCTTTCTTGCACTTTTAAGGAAAGTTAATGGTGTGGGGTTCAGTGAATGAACAGTCCATGAAAATGTAACCAGTCATTGTTCCATCAATCACTCATCATAAAGCCATTAAAAAACTGTAAATAAATGTATTTGGGAGAAATTGGGGTTACTGGAGATACGCATGTTTTGTTTTGCATTTTTCCATAATCTTTTCTTTATTACCTGCTCCTCTAAAATGAATCAGTGAATGGGTTCATAGATTTTGGTATTAAGCTTATCAACTATTGGCCTTCAAGCAGCTTGGTTGCCATGATCCCACGCTGGAACTTAGAGTTGCTTATATACCTGTTCATGTTTTTGAATGCTGTTGGAGAGGAGTTTAACTTTAATGCAAGCAGTTAAGTTATTCCCAAGTTACTGTATTCACTGAATAATGAATCTGTCCCATTCTTTTTCTTTTATTTGCTAACTTTAAGAAAGTCTTTACTGGATCCTATGTTGATGTCACTTGTACACTTCAGATGAATACAAATGTGCAAATAAAAACAGGATGAAAATGGCTTTTGCTGTGCATAGTTCCCCTCAAAGAAATCTGTAGGACACAAGGAACATTGATAATGATAGTGGTCTAATCAGAGTAGTTCTTGTTTTCATCTCTGTTTGGTAAGAATTTCTAAATTTTTCAGGTTGTGTTTGATGGGAGTTTATTTTACATTCTCCTTTCTGATGTTCTACAACACAGAGCTGATACACAAAATAAAAACTAAATTTCTCAGTAAAAGAGCAACTTATGTCATCTAGAAACAGATATTGGTGGGTGAGTAACTCAACTGAAAATTTCAAGGGCTCTGCACACCACACTTTTAGTTGTGGCGCCATAAAATTTAGACCTTCAGATAATGCATTATTACCCCATAAAACAATTAGTCAATTCACTAATCAGGTTGTTGTAATGTAGGGTGGGAGGACACATTTCCTTGCAGGGTCTTTGCTAGAGGAGGTGGTAATGAGATCTTGTCTGCTTGTTTCATTGTATTTTGCATGGATTCTAATGATTTAATTCTACTTCCAAGAGTGGCAGCACACATTTAGTATATGTTTCAGTTCTCATACTTGCAGTCATTAAAAATAAAGTTCAGTGAGTCACCCTGAGCACATGCTAGTTTGAAACTTCTTTTCTCCCAGTAGCAGAGCACATGTAGTATAAGGAAATCAGTTTTAGTAAAAGTTGAAGCTAACCCATTGGTACAGTGTGGGTATTCGTCTACGCTACTAGTGACCCAAGACTGACTATCAGCTCAGACACCAGAGTTCTGGCTGAGAAAGCAAAGAGCCACAAATGCTTGCTAACCTTTCTTGAGGGAAGTTTAAAGTCTTGGATAAATTCTAATTTGTGAGGTGGTTTGTAGTAGAAGCTGGCAGTCTGCTTCTGAAACACATGCTGTTGAAGCATCACACATAAATCAGCCTATCTGGATGATGTAGGAAGTAATAAGCACACATTCACCTCTGTATTACACTGACCCGGTGAAAATATGAGGTACAGCACAAAAGGTAAATCGTACTTGTATTATGTGTATGATTAAACTACAGTGCATGAAACCAATTAAATGTTTTGCAAGTAATAAAAAGGAATAAATATAGTATAGAGGTGACTGAATAATAAGAATTGATCTTTGTGTGATGCAAAAATGATGAAATATTTGTAATAGGATAATACTTTTTGCAGTTTTGTTACAATAATGAATAAACAAATGGAATCTAGCATGTGTATGTGAAAGAGAACATCACCGTTGGAAGACAACATTGTGAAAGTGCACTACGAATAAATTGTGTAGAACCCCATTACAGATTACATACTGTTGGTTTAGAGTCATCATACAAGACTATTTCCTGGCTCCATCCAACTGCTAATAGTTTCTGGTCTTTGAATTGAAGTACTCCAGTGACCTCTGCTTCGGCTATTGCTGCTAACTTGTGCAAGTTATAGCCATTCTGAACATTCCAGACCTGTAAACAACATATTAAAATTAAAACAAAAATTATTATGTGTGCATGGTTAAGTACCTGTGCAACGAGTACATATCATTATATACAACAGATATAAGTGTAATTATGTATTTCACTCATTCTCTTTTTCTAGTATATCTAAGAAACTGAATAATTTAAAACATCCTCTAACTGATTTGAATGCCAGGCATAATCACATCATTTTTTTTTCTGCATGATGACTTGTGTGTATTCATTGCCTGTTACTGACAATGAGGCTAGTGACCCCAAGTGACAGACAACCAGAGGAAGCTGTCAATAGGCAGACATGAAAACTTGTTTACCATTGTCATTTATGGACCATCATATTTTCTAATAGACATACCAAGTGGTTCATCAGTCCCAAGCCATACCCCATCTCTGCTTGCAGCAAGAAATCCACAGGAGAGACCTAATGCTACCATCAGACTTTCCCTACAGGGGTAAAACAGTTTACCATGAAAAAATCACCACTCAGAAGGTCAAGTCCAGCTGTGCAAATCCCACATGTCGACAGCTGGTACGTCAAATACTTGTATTACTTAATGTCCAAATTGCCCCTCCTTTGTGTCTATTACTCTGAAAGTGTCTTATTTCTAGTTTAAGCACTTGGGTTCTAAACCACTTATTTTACATTAGGAGAATTGAGGTCTGGACTCTTGTGGCAGGAAAGTGAGGCCTACACCCTTCTAAGGTGGGAATTGCTGGTGAAGGCTTGTTGTGCCTGTTATTCTAATTTTCTTTCTTCTGGTTTAAGCACTTGGGTTCCAAACCTGTTACTTTAATTAGGAAGATTTGTGGTCTAAACTGTTGTGACAGAAGAGGATAGCCTACACCCTTCTAATCTGGAAATTTCTGGTTGAACATCTATTGTGTCTGTTATTCTGAAGTTTCTTAGTTCTGACTGAAGCATTTGGGCTCCAAAACTAGTTGTTTATATTAGGAGGATTTATGGTCTAGAATATTATGGTGGGAGAGTACGGCCTACACCCCTTTAAGCTGGAAATCACTGGTGAATTGCTGCTTTATTTAAAATGTTTTTTTTTTTTTTTTGCTGTTGTGACTTTGATTTTATGCACTTTGAATTTCTAGTACTTTTGCATTTTATAGCATAGGCCAGATTCAGACTTGCTGAATCTAGACTGTTTGGTATCCCTTGAGCATGAAAACCAGCTCTTCACTGATATAGTGAAAGATCTGAGGTATCTGTTGCTTCCAACTAACTATAAGTACCTGTTTTTGTTCCTACATTGCACTTTTAATTTGTATTTGCATTCTATTGTCTGTTTGAATTGTCAGAACTGTTTTTGCCACATTTTACTGCATACTGTAATAGTTTGGCTGTAGCACTGGGCAGTTCCAGGTTTGCTGTTTCTGGGTCTGTTTTGTAACATCAAATTCAAGCCATCCTTGTTGGTAAAGGCCCTTCTGCACCCTAATCAGGGAAGATTGGACTAGAGCTCAGACAGAACATCCTTATTGGCTAGTTTGAGTTAAAAGGGTTATTTCTTGTTTTATTTAAGCCCTGCATTTGCCCTTGTTTGCATGTAGCATACCACTGTGCACTGCCACGTAGCGGTGGTTATAGACACAAAAGTTTTGCTTGTTAAATTTTCCCTTAGCACTTTGCTTGTGGTCCTCCAGAGGTTTTTCGGGGCCTTGCTCTACTGTCAGGTGGAACACTAAGCCTAGCCTCAGCGGTTTCAACACACCTCTCACTCACTAACCATTCCTAAGTGTGACCTCTTTTCCTGATCATATAAATTTACCTAACACTATGGACGGACAATGTTCCACAGTTTCTCCAGTCAGCTTGGTCAACATGGGCATCCTGAGGCAGTGCAACAACTGCCTCATATTCACCGACAACCCTCTACTCCTAGTCCACATAAACTCAACATATGAGAGATGCAACTATATTAAGAACTTTGAATCCATGCTCTCTCACACACCATCCAGTTCATATGACAATTAGCTGGTTGTCAACATGCGCACCTTACCTACTACTCCACCCAAACACATATCACACATATGCAGAGGTCCTCAACAGAAACATACCTAAACACCAGAGACCTCCCAAACACAAACAGAAGCACTCTAGACGTAATACTTCCTCCATTTTGCCCACATAGAAACCTAAGCACAAATTACATGTTGCCAAGTATACTATATTTTTAGATTTACAATTATACTTGTTCAAGTTGTATTTTATACCCGTAATTGTAAATGCATTACCAGTCTTTATTTTAACACAATAAGGACACCGTCTACATTTGGACATTGTTTTGTTTATGTCGTTAGCACTGTGACAATAATTAATTTGTTCAAAATGTTTTTAAAACTCCACCCTTTTCAGTAAAGGTGGTCTAATGTAATGAGGATGGAGCATGTTGTTGAGGTATGCAACCCACAAGGGGACTTTAAAGTGTATAATTTTTCAAGCTTAAGGATTGCCACTGAAACAGTTGATATGCTATCAAAGGGGCTTACATTGGTCTCTGATAGAAGGGCACAAGTTTCAAATGTCCTAAGTGATATTAAATTGTTCTTGAGAAAAATTAACTTGAAATTAATATGCATGAGTGGAAATGTTACAAGAAATGTTTTAAGAATACCAAGTACATATAACCCTCTACTACACCCTAGCTTGTAGTTTTTGGATAAGATGTGTGAACTGGATATGAGGAACTTGTATTCTAATACAACAGGAAGGGTTACTAAAGTGTTAAAGAAAACCAACTTAAAAAAGGGTGAAAAACAACTGGTTGATTTATTAAAGGGCCAAGAAAATCCGGATTATGAAACTGGATAAGGGGGGAGATTTAGCTATTATGAACATTTGTGATTGCAACAAAAGAATTTTTGAAATTTTGAGTTCAGAAGCATATAGAGAAGTCTCCTTGAATGAACTCAGTGGAGCAAAAAATAAAATAAAGGGGTTAGTTAACAACCTACTTATAGAGGGTAGTTTAACGTGGATGAGTACAACTACCTTAATATGCTTGCCTCCAAAACACCTATGATGTTTGGAGTCCCAAAGTTACATAAAAGTATCTCTAACCCCCCCCCCCCCCCATGCAGCCAATAGTGGACGGTAGGAATAGTATTACCTCAGGATGTGCTAAGTTTTTAGACACAAAGTTGAAAAAATATTTAACTGATGAAAAACAAATTTGCAAGTACTCATGGGAGTTTTTGTGTACTTTTAAAGATTTAGAGTATCACACTGATGATATAATGGTAGCCATTGACGTAAAGGATCATTACACAGTGATACCCCAGAATTTAGGAATATACTGGATAGTGGAATTTTTATGTTCTAAAGGAGTAGCTCAAGAGAAATTATACTTATATGAGGTACTTTTGGAATTAGTGCTTACAAATAATTTCATTTATTTCGAAGGGAAACGTTTCTTACAATCTAGTGGAGTAGTGATGGGCTTACCATGTGGAGCAATTTTTGCTAACATGATTATGGCCTATTGGGAACAAATGTTTGTTCTGAAAAGTGATTATACATCTAAAATAAGGTTATATACGAGGTACCTTGATGACATTTGTATCATTTGAAAGGGTAATACTGATGGCTTGTTTCAGTTTATAGAATACATAAATGGTACGACACAATTTCTGAAGTTTACGGCTACACTCAGTAAGGACGAGGTAGCTTATTTAGATGTGTTATTAAAAAAGGACACATTTAATAATAGATATGTCTCAGTTATATTTCGTAAGCCACTGTACTTGAATTCCTTTCTTCACTATACCAGCTCACATCCCTATCACTAGAAAAAGTCTGTGGTGAAGGATCAGCTGGTAAGGGTGGCAAGGATGATAACACAGGATGATGAGTTTGAGAAAGAATGTGAATTTATGGGTATAATGTTCAAAAGTAGAGGTTACCCATCCAGCTTAACTGAGAAACTGGTAGCAGAGGTTAGTACTAAAAGGAGGCAAGGCTTCCTTATCCCTATTTTATCTGACAGGGAAAGTGGGGAGGTTTACATCCAGCATGTAAATATACATCATATTGAGGTTAATTGTATGCAATATATATTAGCATTCATTACAACATATTCTTCTGATTATGAATACAACAAGTGGATTTTTAATAAGAATTGGAATATCCTGATGAATGATAAACAAATAAGGGACAATATTAATGTAAAGCATAAGACTGTTTACCAAAGAGGGTGGAGATTTAAAAATATTTTGAGCAGATTAATTATTGTCACAGTGCCAACAATATAAACAAAATAATGTCCAAATGTTGACAATGTCCTTATTGTGTTAAAATAAAGACTGGTAATGTATTTACAATTACGGGTATAAAATACAACTGGAACAACAAGTATAATTGTGAATATAAAAATATAGTATAGTTGGCAACATGTAATTTGTGCTTAAGTTTTTATGTAGGCAAAACAGAATGTAGATTCTGAGAGAGAATTTACAAACACGAATACAGCATAAGGAAAGCAAAGGAGACTAATGCCTTAGCTAAGCACATCATGGATAACCCTAACCATTTGTTTAACTACATGGCTATAGATGGAATTAAGAACAATCCAAGAGGAGGTCCAACAGGGCTCTAGTTGGAGAAAAAGGAGCTAGTCTGGCAAGTGAAGTTGGACGCATGTACATGGCTGGGTTTGAATGATATCAGTTATATTTATTGTTTATTGAGGCTAAAAGCTTTGGAGAGAGAAACATAATTTTGTGATTTTTAGTAATTTTGTATTGAATATAATTTTAGACAATTTAGAAGACTTACACAGTGGCTGATGTAGAATTTTGTTTAAATATTTTAGCTTGTGGTTTTTAAAACAGTATATTCAAAATAACATATACATTCTTGGTAACATTGTTTATGATAACTTATATTTTTTGTAGTATGTTTAACAAAGATCTTATGGAATTATAAGTTAGGGTATAGTTTATCTTTTAAAACAAGTCTGTTACTTAAAAAAATTTTGGAGGGAAATTATTCAGTTAAGTATTGCTTATTTAAGTGTGTTTCAGTTTGTGTGTTTTATCTGAAGAAGTCCATTTTAAGTGTACCACGGATGAAAGCGCTTATCTGGAGTTATAAACAGTCTTGTGTGCTTGCCGCTCTTCTGCCTTATTTATTTGTTTTGCATGTACTTAGGACTGCTTCTGCTAGCCACATGTTGCATGATAAATAGATTTGCTCTGGAGGCTGCTGAAATCATGCTCTTATCACCCCTAAGCATACTTTTGTGTTTTTCTGTCACTTCATGGATCAGACAGATCTCAATGGCTCTACTCAACTTTAAATCACTGTCAGGAAGTAAAATCTTTTTCACAGCAGCACTATTAATACCACACATGAGCCTGTCCTTCATTAACTCATCTTTTAAGTCGCCAAACCAACACATTTTGTCTTTGTTTCTTGCATCATTTGTATAAGCTACAAAAGTTACCCCTGGTTTCTGATCTGTTGTGTAAAACAGATGCCTCTCTAATGTAATATTCATTTGGGGTTACACATTTCTATGAATGTGCGCTTCAAACACGTTCTTGATTCAGCCTTACAACAATATGATGTTTTTCACCTTCTCCCTGATATACTGCTGGTACATACACAAATGAATGCTTTCTTTTTATGGCCTCTGACCCAGCTAGGTTTAGCAAAATGAATACCCCGGTGATTACATCTTTATCTGAATAAGCTGCTTGTATAAAAATATCATACTCTTGCTCAAATATTCTCCAATTCTCTGCAATATTCTGATCAAATACAAGTGATAAGGGCTTCTGAAATCCATCTGCCGTATTAACACATACCAGTGAATGGTTTTTCAAATAAGCACGAACACATACACATATGCCAGAAATGTATGTCAGTATTTGTAACTTTGCTCAATAGCACTATAAGCCTTTGTGTAAATGAACTTTGCAAAATAAGACTTTCGGGCACTGTCATACTCTTGAAATTACTGTCTTGCAAGAAATCACCTCTTCTCAGTGTAAGAAACATATCAAATAACTGCATGGTGCAAGCCTCTGTGTAACTGAACTTTGTGAATTAAGTCTCTCTGGCATTGTAATACTCTTGAAATTATCGCATAAGTAATTTATTAGCATTTTAAGAAACATTTCAAATAACTGCATGATGTGATTGAACTGGGCAAGAGAAACTCAGAGTCAATAACATTTCAAAGTAACTGCAATTTGCAAATAAACTGTACACAGCACACTGAAATTTCCCCCAAATGGTGGTACCTTACTAGGCAATTCTTTACAACGCAAAAAAACACTCTGTAATGGTGGCACTTTGCGAATTAGACACACCCAGCACAAGAAACTTTTTGAAATGGCTAAACTTTTGCTGTACTTTATGAAATGGTTGCACTTTGCACGCATATAAACTCTTCAGAATACATGCACAGTAATAAACACACACTGTAAGCACTTTTGCACACTTTGAGATACTTCAAATAACTCTAGTTATACCCTTGATACAATACGAGGTCGTAGTTATGCCAAAACACAACACTTTGCCAAAATACATGCAGTCACCTTGCTTTATTTACACTTAATGTGCCCTTTTTGCCCTTATTATATTTGTTTTACTCGTTTAATCTCTCTGCATGCCCATTGTACTTTTCTTGTGCTCGTTTTACTCTAAACATGCCCGTTTTGCCTCAAACCCACTCATTTTGCTTTAAACATACTCGTTTTACTTTCCTGATAATTGTTTTATCAAATATCTTAATTTTAAACAATTTGCCTTAGTTAATAAACCTTTAGTGCCTCCCACTTGTTTAATAATGTGGTTTGTGCCCTTGTAATGCTGTTTTATCTTTTTTACAAAATAAGCAGCTCATGTGAATTTTCATTACCTTTGATTCTTTTCTGGCTCTTTTCCGTGCTCGTTTCTCTTAATTTATCTTCACTGTCATCTCTGTACCTCATGGCTTTGATTATTTTTCTCTGGAATCCTGGTCCTGACACCATGTCGCTGTCCTATTTAGGACACAATAGAAGCATCTTCATGGGTTCTGTTCAGGCAGCTTTATGATATACAAACACATCACGATAGAAGTTTACTGACTTTAACTTAAGTAACTTACATACAAACTAATTACTGCAATCACACGTGCTCACTCTCTGGCTGCACTCTCAAAATGGCACTGGGAATAGCACGTGCCTGGTATTTATATGTGCATGTTCAGTCCTTGTTATGCTTCTTAAAGACACAGCACATACACTCTGATCTACAGGCTCCAACAAGAATTAGCAACACCAATGGGTACTCTTTTCAATCATAGTCTAGGTACTGGCTTTATCCCAGCTGAATAGAAAATGACCACTCTTATTCCCTTGCACAAAGGTAGTGCTTCCACAGACCCCAGGAACTATAGACCTATAAGCCTGACTAGCCTTATCTGGAAGGCCATGGAACGAATCATCATGGACCTTATCAACAAAGATATAGGCAATCTCCAAACACTTGACCCTACTCAGTCTGGATTTGTCAAAGGGAGATCATGCCTGTTAAACCTGGTGGACTTCTTCAAAAAGTCACCAAGGCCCTGGATGTGGGTAAATCTGTGCATACAGCCTACCTAGCCTAGCCAAGGCTTTTGACACTATCCCCCACTCAGGCATCATTGACAAATTCACCTAGCTAGGTATCAACCCTTAGATCTTTAGATGGGTCATTGACTGGTACACTGATACAACACATATAGTCAAAAGAGGGGAATCCACCTCCAACAGCAGACCTGTAACCAGTGGTGTTCCACAGGGATCAGTCCTAGTACCTCGACTGTTTGGAATCTATTTCTCCAAAGTACAAGCAAAAACTAAAGGTCTTTGGCTGACAAGTTTGCTGATGACTGCAATCTGGGAGTGGTCATAGAATCTCTAAATGATTTCAAAATCCTATAAAAAGGTCTTACACAAGCAAATGATTGGTGCCAAAGTCCTTTTCGGTAAGAGCAATGTTCCCGCTAACTACCACATCAGTAGCAACACTCTAAGTATGCACTCAGTAGTGTGAGACCTGGGTACACAGGTTGACAGCAATCTTACCTTTGATCACCATATCTCCACAGTGGTAAGAAGGGCATTCTGCATTGCTCATCTCATAAGTAAGGGCATTGACTTCAGAAAAAAAGAAGTTATAACCTCCTTGTACTCTTTCCTCATCAGGCCAATAATTGAGTACAACACCCCTTTTGGTATGTACCTTTTCAATTACCTGCAGCAATTGGAGAAACCACAAAAGTTCCACACAAAGAAAATTCAAGGTCTTTAGCATCTGTCCTATGTGGATTGTCTGAAATCATTGTCACTTTATTCTGTTTCATAGAGACTACTCAGAGGCAATCTCTACCTTGCATATAAGGCAATCTCTGATCCTGCTTTATTGGGAATGCTGCATATCCGCAAGTCAAATGGTACACGGGTTACTCACCCTAAAGACCTTAACCTGGTATGTGACATTAATAGAAGCTGCTGGAGGAACAGATTTGTTTCCCAAAGTTTACCACACCTTTGGAACAGAGCTCAACTTCATGCCAAACAGAGCACCTCACTGGTCCTCTTCAAATGCAGTCTGGACAATTGGATGGTAACTGTAAATTCACCCCGAGGGATCCACCTGTGTCCCTCTTAGACATGGGCATTAGGTGCTGATCGTAGAAATAAAGGTAGAACTTGGCTAGGCTTGTAAGAGCCCTAGGGTCATTAGCCTAGTAACTTCCTATGATCCTCCTTCCAGACCTATGTTAGCTCATGTTCCTGGGTCTGGAGTGGTAGGGAACTTTGGTGTTCGGTGTTATGTTTATGCATGTCGGTATTTGGCATGTTAACTTTCAAGAAAAGGCTGTGGTGATACATACACTCAACCTCTGTAGTGGCCAGATTTTGATAATAAACCATTTAAAACACCCTTAATGGCTTGCCACTCCCCTCTCTGCCACATATACTCTCAAGGATGCTGTCACTAATGTGGCTCAGCCAAGTATTTTACTTAGAGTTCTCTAATCTCCACCTCAGGATTTTAATACACCTTTCTTATGTGTATGCATGCCTTACGATCCTGTATATATGCCAAGTAAGGCTGCTGTCAGTGGCTTCCACACACTAAGCCCACATTGTCTGTGTTTAGTATTGTGCAAGCTTCCACTTATATGCTGGCAATTAACAAATCAAAAACATCTTTCTCCTTTCAGGACAGACAATCAGGGGGTGGCTTCTCATTCCAAGCTCTCACTCCCAACACTTCTAACATCAGAGCCAATACATGAAATCAGGTCACAGTGAGCATTTTATCTCTCTCTCCAACTGAGATGGGCACATCATTACAGGTTTAACTAATTACTGTGCTAATATTCTATGCTTTCCTACTATTAGGTCTGCTATGCTATTGTCTACTGCATGTAGCACTTTATTGCAAGTTTCATAAACAATGCATTAACAAATCACCTTGAGAGTGGTTCGGGGTTTCATTTAAAACAATGTAAGGTAAACTGCGGTAAAGATTAATGCAACTGTATGCAGTGAAACATTAAAAAATGGGTTATTAATGACTGGTGTACTTAGTTTGACTTTTTATAACTTGGCAGGCTCACCGAGACCATTTGGCCTTACATGAACATCTCTTTTGTCAAATATCTGAAGATTCATTTGTCTGTCTGATTGTACCCAGCAAGTCCAATGCTATACATTCTGTCATATTTTTGGTAAACTATTTTCAAACATCATTAATATACAGACGGCTGGGAATGTTAAGAGAAACAGGCATTATTAAATGAAGATATAGGGTTTTAGATGCAAACACTACCTGTGATTACAGTTCTATACTGTGAAGGCAAATTGTTCTCATTAATTTTGATTTTAGGTACAGAAAAATGCATGTGGGCATAAAAGCTAGGACAGCAAGCACAACTAACACTGACTAGTAACAATATTTCTAACTTTCACGGGGTCATAGATTAGTAATAGGTTAACTGCCATTGTGGATCATTTTAAGCCTAGCCAATTACCCCATATGAGGGTCAAACCCTGCACCTTGTATTTGTTATGTAAACAACTTAATCTTTATGCCAACCTCCTGCCTTCAATTTGCTTTAGTTAAACTAAAGGTGGTTATGCCTCAAGGTACAAGTAAAAGTAGTAAAATCATGCTGTCAGGCTACATGTTTTAATTAAACACAGGCTCAGAGCATTGCTAAGGTGACAAGTTATGGTTCATCTTTTGAACACATTCATTTTTATAGTGCATAATATCAAGACATACAGGATCATGATTGGGTCTCTGATCATAACCAATTTATGTATTCGAGGAAAAGGATGTCAAGAAATTTACCTCAAGAGCAAAGCTCAAGAAGTGAATCTTGACATCTGTTTTGAGAACACAAAGAGATGGACTCATGAGCACCTACACTACGTGTACATGTTTTGTATTCAGGAACATCCCTACCACATTTTTTGTACTGTCTATGTTTTGTCTATTCACTCAAATATTATACTAAGTGTACATGTAGTCTACACTTTGTGGTAACCTTCATGATTTCCCCACAGTATTTAAGGCTGCAAGAAAAAAGGAAAACTAAAATTAGGAGGAAGAAGGGAGTTATGCTTGTGTTGTCTCTTCACTCAGAATGGCATACACTTAGTGTAGGCATTCATGAATCTGGCCCTTTTGGCTATGGTCAGAGAAAATGGCTCATAATTCGGTGTAATACAAGAAAATTATGCTGCCATTTCTGTGTCAGCCTATGGTGTGCCTATTGCTATTGAAGTTTAGATTTTCCCGTGCATTTCCAAACATTTTATTTTTTATTTTTCAAATAGATTTGAATGAATTCCATAGTATTTATACATAACATCTTAAATAACTATGTACACTATTTACATTAACCTGATACTATAACAGATCTTAATGTATACAGTTACTTTAAAAGTATGTTCAATCCATTATCAGAGTGTCTGATCAATTATTGTATAGTGTCAATCAACGATAAGACTTTTCCCCAAGGGTTGTTGATAAATGGCTTTGGATAATTTCTTAGTTCTTTAATTTTAATTTCCAGTAATTCTGTGGTCTTCGGTAGGCTGCAGAAGTCTTCCAAAGTTGGTATTGTGTTTGTATTCCGTCTTCTTGTTACACAGTTCCTTAAAATTGCAAGTATAGTCCATACTAGATACATGTTTGATCTATTCAAATTACGACTTTCATTCACATTTAATAATAAAAGAGCTTTAGTTAAATAAAATAATTCATTAAATAAAGCTTGTAGAAAGTTATTAATACCATTCCAAAATGGCTTAATTTTAACACAATCAAATAAAATGTGGTTTCAATTTGCATTGTGTACTTGCTCACATCTCCAACATATTCCTTTTAAGGAAGAACTAATTTTACTGATTCTGTCTGGGGTTAAGAATGCTCTGTGCAAGCATTTCCAATTAAAAACTTTCCAGTATTGTGTAAAGGATGTTTATCGATAATAAACTATTTGTTTTAATATCTTCAGTTAACTGTATTGAGGGTCCTTGTGTTATATATTTCCAATATGAGGTTTTGGGTGTTGTTTTATAGTTTAGCAATATTTTGTAAAATTTTGAAGTACTGTTTCCCATGTCAGAATCATTATATATGATTTCATATATAAATTTCATAAATTTAGGTATTTCTTTAAATGAGGAATTGTTAATTATTCTACTTAAATCTTGCAAATATGACAGAATACTCTGTAAAGTTAGCCAGTCCTGTTGTGGAATTTTGTATGTTGTTTTTATTACTTGCATATCTAAAACATTTAGTTCTTTGATACATTGGAGCCAACAAACAAATCCTTCCTGTTCCCAGGAATTAATAATTTATCTACATATTTTATGTGGAAAGTTATTTGTGACTATAAATGATGTTAAAAGATCAAACCAGATTTTAAAATCTATATTTGTATTAATAATTTTCCTAAATGAATCAATGTAATAATTAATCATATGAGTTTTAGAGGGTTTAGTTATGTTATATTGCATACTAATACATATGTGCCATGGCAAATTGTTTTTATCTGTTATATGAAATTTTTGTTTCGTAAATCAAATTCATTTATTGATATTACAGTTAGTAATTCTTTCCAATTTGAAGAGTAATTTAGACTTATCCAATCTGAGATTGTTTTAGATATTGATGCTTTTATATATGTTTCTGTATCAGGAAAGTTTAATCCTCCCTGTTTCCATGGTCTGATTTGATGTATTAAAGCTATTCTATTTCTTTTTGGAAACCATAAACATTTTATTAGGCATGAATTTATTTCTTTAAATATATTGCTTTCTGGTAACAGTTGTATTGCCAAGGATATATATAGGATCTTGGGCAGTAAAACCATTTGTAGTCTATCTTCAAATGTTAATATTATTTTGTTCCATTTTCTAAAGAGATTTTAATTGTATTATATTATTGTATTTTTTGTGACTAATTCATTATTATCCTTGCATAACTCAATTCCTAGATATTTTAAGGTAGATTCTTGTTTCCCTATGATGTGATCCCCCTTAGTCTGCAGTTCTTTCTTTTAACTTAAAAATAAAAAAATTGATTTTGGTTTATTGAAATGGAGTCTTGAAGTCATGTGAAATTTGTGAATTAATATATCTAATTCTTCTAATGTCTCTTTTGTATTAGATAATGCTAGTAATATCATCAGCAAATGGCATTACTTTGGAATTGTATTGTTCATAAACATCTATTCCTTTGATTTTTATATTGTTACATATTGAATCTGGAAATATTTCAATAGCCAGAGCAAATAGAATTGGTGACATGGGACATCTTTGTTTAGTGCCTTTTGTTACATGCATAGATTCAGAGGTAAAAGGACCTAACTTGACATATGCTACATTATATATATATATATATATATATATATATATATATATATATATATATATATATATATATATTTTTTTTAGGAGATGAACAAAGGATGCAGGAAATTCAAATAGCATATGATTTTGAATAAATAGTCCCAATTTAGGGAATCAAAGGCTTTCTGTATATCTTAGTCAATTATGAGTGTTTCTTTATTTTCTTTATTAACAAAATCTATAAAATAAATTATCCTTTTAATATTGTCACGTGTGTGTGTCTATGATATATAAATCCAGTTTGATCATTATTTACTGTTTTGGATAGTGGCATTTTCATTCTATTAGTTAATATTGTCATAAATATCTTTATAGTCATTATTTAATAATGATATAGGTCTATATGAGGTACAGAGGTTTGGGGATTTGTTTTCCTTTAGGATTGGTGTGATTAAGGAATATCTCCAAGAAGGTGGTATTAAAGCTTCTGACTGAATTCTTAATAGCATTTTATGGAAGAGGGGTCGTATCTTTGAAGGAAAAAGTTTATATATTTCCATAATTATGCCATCTATACCTGGAGCTTTATTATTTTTACCCTCTTTTATTGTATCTGTAGTTTCTTTGTAGGATATGGATGCTTGCAGATCTAGTTTTAATTTTTCTGGCATTTTTTTTATATTAAAACATTTTTCATCTTGTTTTAATTGATCAATATGTATATTTTCTTTTTGGAAATGTTCCTTATGGTGATTTCTATAGGCATCAAGAATGTCACCTATATTCGAGACATTTTTCCCTTTCTTTTTATGGAAGATACTTTTAATGTTATTAGCTTTTGACTGTATTTTTTTCAGCTTTTACTGCTAAAAGTTTGGATTGTAGATTTAATAATTCAGAATACCATTCTCTGATTTTTTTATACCAAGTTAGGGTTTTACCATATATGTAAGCTTTTAATGAGTCCCATATCATTATTTTATTTATGTCTGTGGAGTAATTAATATCTAAGAAAAACTGTAATTCAGATAATAACCAGGGTTTGAACTCTATAATTTTAGTTATATATGCTGGAATTCTGGAGTTAAAGATTAATGGTTTGTACCCATTTTGAAGTTTTAGTATTAATGAATTGTGGTCTGAAAAGGGGCAGGGAGTGACTGAGAAATTAATGATTTTAGAGTGTAAGTAATGAGCAGCAAATGTTTTATCTATTCTAAACTTGAAAAATGAAAACCCAAAGGAACAGAGAGCAAATCCAATAATGCAACAGCAACAAACCCTGTGGCAGAAGACCACAGCAGTAATCCAAACAGCTTCAGACAACAGCAGTAATCCAAATAGCTTCAGTAAAATCCAAAATTGTTTATTGTGTAAGCGCTTTCATAATGTTACACATTACTTCATCAGCCAAACATAACATCCCCAACTTCAATTTAAATACTAAATATTCAATGCAATTTACCAATTTCAACTCAGTAAATTTATGATAACTTTGATCGCAATAAGAAGGCAAAATGTAATAATTTAACTGCTGATGAATGGGCATCTCTTGAAAGTTTATGAGGAAATAAGAATATAGTAATTTGCCCTTATGTTAACAAAACTAAGATCCGCACTAGCCATGGAATGAAAATCATTCCTAATCTGATGGATAAACCTAAATCAATAAGATTATCACTCATGCCTTGACAATCCAGAACATCTGAGCTCAATAAATTGAATTATCATATGGAGAATATCTGTAATAGGAATAAGCAATAGTTATATTATTTTGAACAGATATAGTACTATTGTAGATTAGACAGAATTCTAATACAATATAAATGTCTACTTATTGTATCAGCAATTAATATTTACATGAAAGATGACAAGCAATTCAATCATAGTAAACTAGGATGTATCGTATATAAAACCTCAGTAAAAGATTATAGCACACAGTTATTTAACATATTCACCCTTATTGAAGAAGCCTTTCAAAACGTATTACTTAATACAAATAGATAGTAATAATATTTATACCTAATGTTTATAATACAATGTATTTTACTGGATATATCAGAAGTTATATTTCATTGTTTGGCAGCATTTAAGTAATCACTTTGTTTTTTGCTAACTTACTTAAAGCATCAAGCTTGCTTTTGATGAAAGTGCATTTTAATGATCAGTGCATCCTTCTTCCCCCTGTTTCCTACACATAAGGATTTTCATATCTGTCATTTCTTATTATAAAATGAGTGAAGTTATAGGTTAAAAACAACAAATTCACTTATTGTGATTGATTACAAGTTCCCTTTCCATATTCATAAATTGCCATTTTATGGCATATACTGAAAGTTTTTAGATTTAAATGGCGGCATTTTATTTTGTATAATCAGCAAAGGTTAAACTGAGTGCTTATTGTCAATTTAATACTATTTGTTCAGAATGTGATTGTTACATTCTGTGACGTTCCTAGTTCAGGCTTCTATTGTTTTTCTTGAACAACTTTGTCAGTTTGACGTCATGTATAAAACATTAGTTACCTTGGTGACAGCTTATGTATTACATATAGTCAAGATGGGTTATAAAACTACAATTCAAGTTAAAGCAATTATATGACTTGTTATGCACATTTACTTATATGAGAAAATCATCATGCTTCCCCTTGATGTTCAATATAGTGTATGTCATTTATGACAAGTTAAAACAGTAGTGCTATTATACACAAGCCCATGTTATTAAACTGAGTGTCTATTGTCAATTTAATACTATTTGTTAAGAATATGATTGCTACAATACTATTTGTTCAGAATATGATTGTTACACTCTGTGACATTTCAAATTCAGGCTTCTATTGTTTCTCTTGAACAACTTTGTCAATTTGATGTCATGTATAAAGCATTAGTTACCTTGATAGCCACTTAAGTATTATATATGGTCAAGATGGGGTACAAAAACTACAATTCAAGTTAAAGCAATTACATGACTTGTTATGCATATTTACTTATATAAGAAAATCATCATGCTTCCCCTTGATGTTCAATGTAGTGTATGTCATGTATGACAAGTTAAGACAGTAGTGTTATTATACACAGCCCATGTTATTAAATCCTGTCTTTAATATCTAAATTCAGCAGACTGCTTCATCTTATATGGTGATTATATAGTTTATGTCTAGATTTACTAGGGTTGGGAGGATGGCCTAATGGTTAAGGCATTTGCCTTACAAACACAAGGTGCAAGGTTTGAGTCTCACAAGGGATAATTGGCTAGGCTTACAATGGCTCGCAAGGGCAGTTAGCCTAGTACTAACCTATGACTATAACTACTGTGTGTTTTTTTGGCTGTTGCTTAGTTATTTGAGAAACCACAAACTGTAATGCTTATTCTTATTATTAGCTCCTTCCAAGCATGTTTATACAGTCCACAGACTTTAAATTATTAGACCCTTCTAGTTTCTTATTTGTTATAAGTATATTTCCATCCTTACATAAACACATAGCAGTACTTCAAGCACGGGCAACAATACCCATCCAGTTTTGCCAGAATACCATTCACTAGTTCATGTGGTGTATTTCCAGGCTGTTCTTAAAATATCCAAACCAATATTTGTCCTGTTCCATTTTACCAGCCTGTTCCATGCAGTGGCTACTCTGCCAGTGAACCACGCAGCACACCTTCCATTCCCAGAGATATTTCCACAAAGGAAACCTGATGACTCTCCAGCACTTCCCAGCAACCCCAAACATCCCTAGAATCAACTATCCCCATATGCCTAACACGTCTGAGCAAGCTCACCTTCCAGACCACTGCAAAGGGTACTACACAAGACCAAGTGCTCTTAGTCTTTCACAATAACTCAGACTTCCACTCTTATGTAAGTTCTTAATGTGATTGGCCCAAAATACATTTTAAATATAAAATTGTGCCTATTATTTTTTATTTATTTATTTTTTATCAAGAATCAACTTAATAAGCTAAACGAAGTGTTGGGAGATCATCAATACGTGTGCATGTGATTTAAAACAGCCCTTTTTATATATATATTTTTTTAAAACCAAAACCTTCATTGCTGAGAATCATCTCAGAGGCTCCTCAGAGCTGCTAAGCATTATTGTCACTCTGTCTCCATTACCATAGCAACCTGGGAGCGTTTGTTTCTGTTAGTGTGTCTGTGTACTGCATACCAGGGGCTCACGATGCACCTGAAGCAAAGCTTCACTTCATTGCAACTTCAAGCCTAAATTCCTTCCCTTTCAGTGAGGCAGCAGCCAGGAAAAGCACAGGGAGCAAACAGATAAAAAAAAAAAAAACTCCCAACAAGCCACCACAACAAGAGATAACACATTCTTCCAGCCTTCCCACCTCTCACTCAGCAGATATATAAACAAACTATTCTCTGCCAAAATATCCCAAATCACAGTTTTATCCATCCCCTTCCCCTGGATCCAGGCTAAAACACCAAATGTCTCTTCCTAATACATAAGCATCAGTAAACCTCGATCACAAGCAGCAACCCACAGCTTCTCGGAGACGAAAATGGCAACATACAACAGCTGCCAGACACAGCTGCATCCACACACACTATGTCAGGCTTAATCAAACAGCACTCGAAGGTATGATACCTGCCATAATTGAAATTAACTATGTTTAGACAGACTAATAATGAAATTTGTACTAGCTGCCAGGCATGGCTGCATCCACACACACCATATCAGGATTGATCAAACAGCACTCGAAGCTATGATATCTGCCATAATTGATATAAACTATGTTTAGACTGAATAATAATGACATTTGTACTAAGCGCTTGCTACTATTATTTAACCAAGATATACATGACATTTCTAAATCATAATTTAACTGAAGAAGGCATTAGTCTCCATGACAGCATTTTTTTTTCAAAACACTCTACTGTTACTGCTATTATATATGATGTTAATTTGTTACATTTGAGTCTGAACTCTGATGAATGGTACCTTCTTGAATTAGTTAATTAATTACTTAAATTATTATAAGTAAAATCAATGAAACATTTACAAGATAAGTATTCACTGAGTTCAAGTAGGGGAATAAAAATTTATATGTTTGTATTACATGTTGCTTTGTTTGGCTTATATATAGTGCAAATAGTAACCCATCTTGACCTACTTTGTTTGTGAAGAATTATTGGACTCTGAACATTCTGAATAAATCATTACTGTTTCTCATTTGTTTAAGAAACCCTCCTTTTTTAAATAAAAACAGATGACAAGTGATGAACCATATCAGTTGATACTTTGAGAGATGTAGTTGTAAGAGGTTGGGCAGGATTCACGAAGCCTCCGTGTAAGAGTTATAACTCATACACAGAGGCTGCAGTTAAACGGAGTGATGTCAGCATGCTCTGCATATTAATGAGAGCATGCTGAATCACACTGAAGGCCAACACGGTCCATGTAAGACAGTAGGGGCGTGTCCGTAGGCCGAGCCCTGTAAGCGGACACGCCCCCAGAAGAGGAAAAGTACCCAAAGGAAACACCCACGACAGAGTCCACGGAAATGTGAATAAACAGAACACAACACATGCCCCCACAGACTATGAACATAAAATAAATATAAATGAACAAGTTATAATTTTTTTTTAAATTGTAGAGATGTTTAACCGTGAGTGTGCTCGTTTGCGCGGGCGTGCCCGTAGCGCAGCTACAGTTAGCAGTCAGTGGGAAAGCATATAAAAACTAAATATGCAAAATAAACCAGGAAGCAATAGCGTAGCGGTAGAGATGCTGGCTACAGAGCAGGCATTCATGGTTCGAGCCCCCACAACACCAATTTTTTTTTTTGCAAAATAAGCAGGAAACAAGTCCCTGACAAATATGTAGACATAAAACCACAACTTATGTAAAATGTAATGAAATAGCCCATTTATATTGAAGAAATGTGAGGTAACAAAAGAATAAAACATGCCAGATGTGCCCATGGATGAGCTACAGTTTAACAGGGTGAGTGCATCTGCCCGTAGATGAGCAGTGGTTTAACTGGTGCAAAATGAGTGCCCGTAGCTGAGCAGTGGTTTAACATGCTATATCTATGTGCCCCTAACTGAGCTGAGCGTAATATGCGTGCCTATAGCCAAATGAGGCTTAAAGCAGTGTACCCCATTTGCGCGGAGCTGCGCACCGCGCAAACAAGCTAACCGATGGGCAACGTTGAGCAAGCCGTATCAAAACTGCCTTTACACAGACACACCCCTCAGCATGTCTAGACAGTCATGAAAAATAAAAAGCAGTGGCCAGGTTCGAACCCAGGATACTATACACCATAGTCAAGGTACAGAACCACTAAGCCATGACAGCAGTACCTAGAAATGCAATAATAGCTAATATATAGGAATGAATACAAACTACAGCATGACAATGCAGGTTTACTGAAGTTGATACAATTCCAAAATGGCCAATCACAGATATGTGCGGGAAAAACGGAATATATAAGCCCCATAGGTGGGAATACACAGCATAAACGAATGTAGAACAGACCTGCAGGCAGAATGTCAGGAGTAGGAGAGGGTAGTCACTTTCGAGCACAGAGGTGGGGTGTTGAGGAGTCCAGGTACATGACCTGGCTCCTAGTCCACAATCATGAGGCCCAACTCATGCAGGACCAGGTCCTCTGGGGAGCATACAGGGCTGAGGCGTGGGACCGGTTGGCTCATGATCTCACCAGTGCCACAGGGATTCCAAGGACTGGTGAGCAGGTCCGTCACCACCATGCGGACCTGAAGAGATGCAAGCAGGACCAACTGAACCTTTGGATCCAGGAGGCCCGGCAAACACCCAACGCCCCACTACTGAGTAAGTAACATTTAATTATGTATGTAAAAAATTAAACTAGCTGATATTATGGAGATGTGTATTCCAATATTACTTCATTTATATTACAGCTGCAGGTGTCCGTTCTGCGAACCGCAGAGCCTATGGCGATAGGCTGGTGCGGTTGCGCCACCAGGCAGGTCAGTAATCCACTACCAGTAACTGTAAAGAAATATAAAAGTATGACAGTCAGCAAAAGAGTGCAGTGTAGTCAGTAAGGAATAAAATCTGCAAGTAACAGTGTGAAAGTGTATGCAAGTATTGCTTGATTACAAGAGTTTTCAGCATGTGAGTGTAACCTAAACATGAAACTGTCCGACATATATTCTGAAATAAAAATGCTCTGCCTGTAAGAAAATAGTACACAACCTGCAGCAGGCTGAAAAGTATAGCTGCAGAAGATGATGAAATCACATGTGTGAAATATATCCCTGTGGA
>NC_056744.1:298949810-298957310 GCF_019279795.1 Protopterus annectens
GACATGGGGAAGGATCATACTGCGCCCATAGATGACGACATAGGGGACCTGCATACTTTGCATCCAACCCAGTTTGGCTTGGTCAGGGCAGATCATGCTTAAATCCTGGTTGACGTTTTAGGACAGTCACCGAGGCCATTGATGAGGGTCATGCAGTCCATACAGCCTACCTCGACCTGGCAAAGGCCGTCACACAATACCCCTTGGTATCATTGATAAACCCATCGGCTTGGATGTGAACACGTACATCGCAGGATGGGTTACAAACTGGCTAGGTGACACAACCCACGCGGTCATAGTTGCTGGCAGCATGTCAGACTTACTGCCTGTCACAGGCGGTGTCCCACGGGGCTCTGCACTGGGTCCACTCTTTTTCTACATCTACATTTCCACAGTACAAGCACACACAGGGGTGTTATGGCTGACATTGTTTGTAGATGACTGCGAACCGGGTGCCATAGTGGGACGGACATCTGACACAGATATCCTTCAAAGGGGCCTCACAGATATGGATATCTGCTGTCAGGGACATGGCCTACAGCTAAATGCCGGGTAATGCATAGTCATACCCATCGGGAAGAACAAGGTCACCCCTGTCCGCCATATGGGTGGCAGTCCACTGAGCACGGGGGGAATTACCAGGGATCTGGGGACCGAGGTTGTCAGTCACCATTCGTTCGACACACACGTTGCTATCGTGGTTCGGTAGAACTTCTACATTGCCCACCTGATCGTGCAGGGATTCACATCTAGATCAGGGTAGGTCATTGTCTCCTTGTACTCATTACTCATTACACCTATGATTGAGTACATTGCCCCATTCGGAAGGTATCTGACCCGACACCTACAGCAGCTGGGAAGGCCCTATAGGTTCATCGTCAGACAGATGCAGGGTGTCAGGGATTTGTGTTATGCTGCCCCACTGTAAGGACTCCTGCTCCATTCAGTCACATACCACTTGTTCAGTGGTGACCTGTGCCTGACATACGAGGCCATGTCGACCCATATTTGATGACTATGCTTCACCTACTGGATCTACATCCCTCAGAACCACAAGGGCAGGTGACGTGAACCTTGACACGGTCATTAATAGAATGTGTTGGAGTGACACATACATCACCCAGACACTCACTATGCTGTGGAACAACATCACAGTACATGTGAGGCAGAGAACCTTGCTAGCCTTGTTCAAGGGGGATCTTGTCCGTTGGATGGGGGATGGGATTACATCATTGTCACTGCTTGACAGAGGTACAGCAATATAATAGGCATTTTATCTCCAGACTGGAGGGTTGGCAAAGGAAACCTAACTATGGCCTAGGGTTATGGCTGCCCTTGGGTAGATAGCCTACTCTGTACCTATGGACCTATGAACCTATGTTCATAGTTTGTCCCATTCACACTTGTCTATCCCCTATCCTCATTCTTATGTGTATATTTCTGTGGCACGTGATTGAACTATGTATTACCTGCAGGTATGCTGTCTACAGTGCACATACGTCACGGTTGATTACAGTGTATCTGTGTACCTACCTCTGTGATACTGAGGACTACCACACATCCTTCACAGCATTACATGCATATGTCCATTCTATTATTCTTTGGCCTAAGGGGGGTGTTAAGGCAACGGTTACATGTGTCCCTGTTTGTGCGCCAAGGCCATGGTGGTCTTTGACCAGCCTCCGTTGCTGTCGTGGGATGGACGGTAGTGTTGGTGTGTGTTTGGCATGTGTTTTCACTGCCGGTACATCTGTGGGAGGTGGGGTTGGCACATGTTCCTCTTTGCAGGGGCCCCATCCTGGACATTTGTGTCATGCATCAACACTTGGCACGTGCCATATGTCCTGTGCTATTCCCACAGTCGTGTATGCCTTCCTGCATTACTACTGCGTGTTACTGGCTGTCTGTATGTGGTACACATGGCTATTATGGTGGATAGCTTGGCCTATTCCCATGCTATGACATACCCATCCATCCAGGCATATACATGTTATTCCGTCCTTTGCGTTGGCCGTGGGTGTTTGGTCGTCCGGCAATGCTACTCTCAATGTGTGATGTCCCACCTTCCCCTTCTGTGCCTGTGGCACCCTGTTGGGGCGTCCTGCTTGGTAGGCAGATGTTCTGCCATATGTGTTGTGTTTGACATGTCTGCATAGCTAATCATCGGTACGGTGGCTGAACATACCACCTTGTCCAGATGTGTACAGTTATGGGCACCATGGCGTGTGCATGCCTATGGGGTTTTGACAGGTCCATACCACATGCGGGATGTCCACATTCTGCCGACACATTCACATGCAGCCATTTGGATATCTGTACCTGAGGTGGGATGTTAACATGTGGGGTACATATTTGCCCACGTGGCACTGCCTAGGACAATATTTCTTACTACATTTCAGGTATGCCCATTGTGTGTAGGTGTGTAGCTGCGCAAGGCTGCTAGCTGGGTTGGGTGCACGGTCGTACATGGGTGCGTGTTACATGCTATGACGGGGCTGTTGTGTATTACATTTGCATGCATGAGTTCTGCTTCTGGATATTACGCTTAGGCATACGCCGTCCTATGTGTATGCGACGAGCACATTGCTGGGTGTGGTACATGTTGCTATGCACATGTTTGCCTGTGTTTAGGGTATCTTGTTTCCTTCTTGTTGTTATATCGACACGGCTACCCAGCTGTGTACTCTCACTACTGCTGGTGACCATGCCCATGTCGCTACTTCTATGTCGGTGCGGTGCGCTGACATGCTGCGGTACACCTTCACTGGGTATGCCCACTGACAGTGCATTGCGGGACGGACACGGTATTATGCGTATCCTTTGTTCCTTGGACGGGTACACTTAGGACTTCGTGGGTTAATGTTTGGTTCTCCGTTTTGTGTGAACGGGTACTATGTTGCATAGTCTGCGTACGTTTCATTATCCACGGGCCCTGGCTGGTGCGGTTACTATTGCAGGCGGACTGTGGAAGTCAGCACTTTAGGTTGCTCATCGCCTGCCAGCTTGGCCACGCCTCCGGACGCATCCTACTTGGGCTCGCTCACGTGCCCTCCGCACGTGTCTGTGGTTGCGGCGCTCACTCATTACTATGCATATGGCGCTGCTATGCCGATTATTCACTGCACTGCCGGCGCAAGCCTTACACCGGCCTTGCGCCGAGCTTCATGAATACCGGGGTCAGTCTTATTTATGCCATGTCTAAAGCTTAATGTTCAAAGGCAAGAAAATAGCAGTTCCCTGATGAACTGAGAAGGCCAATGCGAAAATATCTTTCTTGGACTAGTGCCTGCTTTCCTGCCTTTCCAAAAAGGGGATACTTACTTTCTGCTTGCCCCTGGTGCTATTAGAGTATGATGAAAATAAAATACAAATTATCAGAGGCATATATCATACAGCTGAAAGTGTGGGAGAAGAAACAAAAGCATGTGGATAAAACTCACACAGAGACCGGGGGTACATTCAGACTCCACACAAAAGGACTCATAGCCAAGAACTCAACCAAGTACAGTTAGACAGCAACAGTACTGGATGTGAGAACTCTCCCAATGGCCATTTGCTATCACACACATTCTGTCTAGAAGGCCACAGACAGGCCTTGTTGATTAGCATGATAATGTCTGACTATAACGGAAAGTCAAACAGATTATGGCCAATTTTATGCTTTTACATACACTGTAATCACACACATTCAGTTATTTTCATCACAGATTATACTCATCAGTTACAACCACTTCACTGAATGAACACAACTCAGATATCTGACTGTGTTAAAAATAGCAACATTAAAGTATTCAAACTGGCTACACACAAATGTGCACTTCTTCAAAGACAAAATAATAACTGCTTAACTTGAACAAATGACAACAGTGAAAATCCATAGACAGCATTTGTGGAATTTATCTTCTCAGCTCATTGTTGCCAGAATACAGTGTGCAGCACACAGCAACCTCCCATAATTCTCAACCTCTTATATTAAGAATCAAAATAAAAGGTAAAATGTAATGGCAGACAAAAGCCCATAATCTGTGAAAGTTATTGTCTTCATATATTTAAAAAATTGCTAAAATAACAGGCTTTACATTAGCATTGTTTTTTGAAGACTAAGACTAAAACTTAAATATCAGTCATCTTTACTTAGTGACTGCAGTCCTCATTCATTTGCCTGAAAAATGCATACTTTATGAGAAACAGACAAAATATGTTGCAAAAAATTCAGAGACATTCTGCAATGTTGGGGATTGCTGAGATCATCTATGCCCCCACCCCACATCCATACATGCAGGTACCAGAGTGGCTAGTAGCTAGGTTGAAAAGAGGACAGCTGCTCATGTGCAAAGTGTTGGAGAGGTGATCTGCATATCCAAAATGGCCTTAACAGCAATACCGGTATTCAGAAATAAATGCTAGTATTGCATTTGTTGTTAGAATTGAAATGCTTTAGTGCTCTGTTGTGTTTGCTAAGAGTTCAGAGTTAAGGAGCATAGATCTGCACCTGGCTTGCTCTTTAACTTATAGTTTAGGGGGCACCAGATTTTGGGAATGATACCTGGCACCAGAAAAGAAAGCTACACCTCTACATACACACACACACACACACACACACACACACATATATATATATATATATATATATATACACACACACACACACACACGCGCACACACACACACACACACACACACACACACACACACACACACACACACACACACACACACACACACACACACACATACAAGTCTGATCTGTAAGGTCATGGAGCATATTATTATGGATTTCATAAACAAGGACATAGGCAATCTCCAAGCACTTGACCCCACCCAATTCGGATTCGTCAGGGGCAGATCTTGCCAATTAAACCTTGACTTCTTTGAGACTGTCACTAAGGTCCCAGATGCGGGAAAGTCAGTACATACAACTTACCTTGACCTGGCCAAGGCCTTTGACACAGTCCCCCACTCGGGCATCATTGAAAAGCTAACACAACTTGGTGTTAATCCTTATCTAATCAGATGGGTGGCCAAATGGCTCACAGAAAGGGCCCACAGGGTCAAAATAGGTGCTGCCACCTCTGACAGCAGACCTGTCACTAGTGGTGTTCCCCAGGGATCTATCCTGGAACCCTGCACACAACCTGTAGTGAGAGACCTGGTTACTCAGGGTGACAACAATCTCACATTCGACCATCATGTTGCTGTGGTGGTCAGAAAAGCCTTTTACTAGGTTCATCTCATAAGTAAAGGGATTGCATTTAGAAAAAAAGGAGGTTATTACCTCTCTGTACACATAATTCAGTATAACGCTCCATTTGGTTTGTACCTCTCCAAACACCTGCACCAACTGGAAAGGCCACAGGAATACCTCACAAAGAGAATCCATGGCTCCAACACCTATCTTATGCAGACAGGCTTAAATCACTAACACTCCACTCTGTATCATATAGATTGCTCAGAGGTGATCTGTGTCTTGCCTACAAGGCAATACCGGACCCTGTTCTATTGAGATACTCTGTATCCATAAGTCTCACTCCTCGCACAGTACCCACTATGAAGTCCTAAATCTAATATGTGACATCAACAAAACCTGCTGGAGAGACAGGTTTGCCTACCAGAGGCTGCTCCATCTCTGGAATAGACTCCCCATACATGTCAAACAGAGTATCTCATTGATCCTCTTCAAGCGCAACCTTGATGAGTGGATGGGAAACCATAAGTTTGTCTCAGGGGTTCCACCTTTGTCCTTCATTGACAGGGGTGACAGGTGCTGACTGAGGCTTCTTTTTTGGGGAAAGACTCTTGGCTAGGTTTGTAATGGCCCCGGGGTCATTAGCCTAGTAACTTCCTATGATCCTATGATCCTATGTGCAAGCACATAGATGTGACCACCAGCAGTTACAATCACTTATATGACTGTGACTACACACCTGAAGTGTTTTGTTGCAATCAAAAAATGCAGACATAATTGCTAGAAAGCAATGTATCTTTTCAGCTTATTGCTGTTAAAATATAGAGTGCGGCAAAATGTAACACCCACCAAATGTCATAACTTCTTTTCTCAAGAATCATGGAGAAAGCTAACAGGTAACAGTGGATAAAAGACTAAAATCAGAGAAAGTTGAAATATCTACACTCCTCACACATGCATACATACGTGCTTGTGTGTGTGTGTGTGTGTGTGTGTGTGTGTGTGTGTGTGTGTGTGTGTGTGTGTGTGTGTGTGTGTGTGTATATACACATATATATATATATATATATATATATATATATATATATATATATATATATATATATATATATATATATATATATATATATATACATAGTTATGGTTCATTTAAGGTACAGTTTATTTGATCTAAAAAAAAAAAAAAAAAAAAACAGAGGTTCATTTAATTTAAAACTCATTTGATCTACTTCACAAATGACTGAACCCCATTTGACCAAAATCCTGTTAGCTTGTAAAAAATGACTGCTGGTCTAGTTTTGGAGGGCAGGAATTATAATGGAACTTAATCATTATTAGCTCCTTGCTAATGCCTACTGTTAAGTTTTACCTCCATGTCTAGAAATTTGTGTAGTCATACCAGCAATGAATTGATGTACCAGGAATATTCTCTTTTCTCCACAGTTTTCTTCTGTGGAGTTAGTATACTTAAGTTAGGAGGTGTGGGTGTGAGGGTGCAAGGGGGCTTGCCCGTTGCAAAAAAATATTTTAACTGACTTTCTACAAAGTACAACTATGCCTGAACTTAATTCCTTTCCTAGGTTCTGTACTGTATCTCCTCTCCAAAGTTTCTGTTTCTGTAATCTCTTTTTTTGTGTCAAAAATCTGATATATTTCAATATTATTACAGCAACATCACACTTACTACACCAATTTAGGATACTTATTCTTCTACTTATATTTTTGATATTATTTACATTTAATGAAAGCACTATAAATCTATCATTATGCCTATGTTGTAGCTTGTCTTCTTTCCATGCTGATTCTGCCAAGCCCATTCCCTTGGCTGTGGTTTCGATAGACAGTAGGAAGGGACAGTGGGAATCTCGTTCATCTATTCATAAACATCACTAATTAGATGATGAAGCATTTGGCTACCTTAAGAGAGTCCTAATTACTCCTGCCATTTACCCGCCCTTCATTGAATTTCTTCACTTTGACATTCAGAGCACTGGGCAGAAATCACATCGCATCAACACCTGTCTTGGGCCTTTGCGATGCTTTGTTTTAATTAAACAGTCAGATTCCCATGGTCCGCACCAGTTTGTAAGTCAGCTGCTAGCTGACAGATGATGTGGGACACCGGTCAGGACCGGCACCCACCACAGCCAGGGCAATCCACAGGAA
This sequence comes from Protopterus annectens, assembly GCF_019279795.1. NCBI lineage: Eukaryota > Metazoa > Chordata > Ceratodontiformes > Protopteridae > Protopterus > Protopterus annectens. Next base: position 298,957,162 of record NC_056744.1, read on the forward strand.
GGGCCTGGTGCACATCCAGAGTTGCTGCCTCTGTCCACCTGGACCCCCCAGGAGTGGAGGGGGGCATGGCGAGGAGACGACACCTCATCCAGCCACTGCACACCCAGCCCTTCTTCACACCCAAGTCTGACCAACCCAGCCCTCAAAAC
>NC_056744.1:298962310-299052310 GCF_019279795.1 Protopterus annectens
CCTGGCTCTTCATTGAATCCTTACCTCCAGTGGCATCTTTCCATCTGGCACTATCACCAGCTCATGTCCTTATACAGTGTATTCAATCACTTTCTGTCTGCCTCCTCAAAACCAATTCTTGCCATCACCTGTGTTAGAAACCCCTCTTTGCACTGTGTCAGGATTGGATAGTTAACATCTAGGGAGAAGGTCAAATTTTTGTTAAACAGGGAGCCATTTTGTTTTTGATAGCTTTTGTTTAACTACATCATTTCCTGTGAGGAGTACAAAAAGAAAGTAAATGAAAACATGCAGGCATGGAAGTATCATGGAAGAAGACTCTCTGCAGTTTTACCCTACAGTAGCCATCACATGGTTTATGGCATTGCCTACCTTTCTCATTGGTATGGCAATATCTTTAAAGCAGTCATGTTGTTACTCAATTAGTAATACAAAACATGCTGAGGCCTACTGATGATTTACTCACACAGCAAGAAGTCATATTATGTCATGTTCAGTCACCTATTCTTTAGGATCTCTTACTATAATTATAAAGTGGGTTTAGGATTACAGTAAGTTCAGTATGTGCACTTAGGTATGAGAGTGATCTCATTGAAAAATAACCTACAATTTATTCATCTTTTTTTTTTTTTTTTTTGCTTTTTATTGTACATCTGTCACATACATTTTAATATCCTTCTTATGCTCTTAAATGCTAAATGCCACTCATTCCTATCACTTTTCCTTAGTTGCCAACACCTGGTGTCTGGCAGACTTCCATTCCTGCATGTGCAAGCCCTCTATTTTTGTGATATTCCAGTTAGAGGTGAACTGACATTTCTTCCTCAGGCAAAAAAAAAATCTGATGAAATTAGACATGTATCTCTTTCTCCATGCTATGTGTGTTTTAAAACATCAAGGAATTTCACTGAAGTAAACTTACTTGTAAGATTTAACATTTTCCCAAGATAAATTGTTTCGCCTAACAAAATTATTTTTTTCATATCTTTTTTGCATAGCGAAATAGAAATATTTCCTTGGACAATGGTGAATGGCATTTATTAAAGGGTGCACTACAAGTGCTTGCATATACACCTCCCTGTTGACATTCACTCATGTTGGCAAGTGCCCTAACTCCCATCATCCCAATTCCCATGCACTACCACTAACTTAATTATCCCACTCAGAACCCTGACCCTAACCCTAAAAACAACTCCTGATCACTGCCTAGACCTACAATCCCCCTCCCTAACCCAAACCCCAACCCCACAATCCTCTCCACTTACTTGCTATACTTAAAATATCACACACCCTACTTCTAATCTCCCAATTGCTCCCTAAACCTGAGCTCTCCTCCCTAATCCTAACTCACAATCCTCTCCACTTGCTTCTTATACTTAAAATTCAACTCCCCCTACTTCTCTCCCAAATGCTCCCTAAACTTAAAACTCCCAGTCACTCTCTAGACTTAAAATCTCCTTCCTTTTCTGAACTCTAACCCTGCACTAACTCATAGTTGCTCCTTAAATCTAAAATCCCCTCTGTAACCCTAAACCTGAGATAATTCCTAGCCACTGCCTAAACCTAAAATTCCCCTCCTATACCTAAACCTAAAGCCTTTTCACCATTTCCCTTCCCCACTTACCAGTTCCACAAGGAGGCCTTAATGGAGTTGACCATTACAGCAGCTGCATCCCTGAAGTTATGCTTGAGTGCTGGACCAGATGGGCAGATTGGGAAAACAACCACTTAAGCTCCTGGTTGTGAGTTAGTGGAATTCAAGCAGCTGGACCTTGAGCAGTTGTAAGGGTCCCTTTACTAAATCATGAATTTTGCAAAAGAAAACTGCCATAACAAATATTTTAACACTACATCACACTAGTCCAGGCATTTCTTTTCTACTTATGCAAGTCTGCTTGCAATTACTGAACAACTCATTTCTGGTTTATGACTGTTTTTGGATTTTATCAGGCATTTAGAAATCAGGAGAGGGACATGCCAATTTGTAGCAAATAGCTAGAAAAAGAAAGAATGCTGATATGTCTTTAAAAGAGCCCATGATAACACCACCACTTTGAATTTCTTTGCCAATGAAAGGAATTCCTGTCTGAACAATTCTCTACCCTAATATTATAAGACACTGATTATATGATACCAATTAGTGGAATGAATGCTTAGTCATGCAGTTCTGCCCAATAGTAAAAAATGGATTTGCTCTTAAATCATTGGACATTGAGGAGGATAAATGTGTTTCTTGAAGTTCTTGAGAAGCTAGACCAGCAGATATTGAATAATGGTAGAAATAAGCTAAGGTTTGTATCCTACTTTTATAACTTATAGAATTACGTATATACCTTTCTTTTCAGTGTTCAGCATTCCATTTAGAGCATTCACGGCACACTCTGATTATGCTAAAAAAACGGCTAAATTATATGCTGGTTCAGTGCTACTTTAGCACAATACCTGCACTTAACACTTAGAAGGGTGCTTAACAATTGTTAAGGACCTCTACAAGCCGTTAACATCAAGTCTGCAAGAAAGCTGACAGTGCTGACCAGAAAACAGCAGTAGCAGGGCATGAAGTGGCTTTGTTGTAACTCCTATTTCTGCTTGCTCTCTGCTGAAGTACACTCAGCATTTTGAATTAAACTGGTTCCCTTAAATAGGGAATACGTATGACGTCAACCACTCTCCCACTGCTTTACTGGCTTTCAAAGCCATCACAAAACATTACATTTTTGTTTCTTTTTTAGTCTTACTTTTCACTAACTAGTAGTAGATGGAGCAGATAAATCTCCATGCACTACAAAGAATTGTGATCAAATCTCTGATTGCAATGAGCTATATTATGTATTCTCGACATGGATGCCAAGATTCATCTCAAGCTTCACTCGAGGTAAGTTTCTTGGTATCCATGTCTCAGACATAATATATATCTTACGGTCGATGACCTAATCATTATCCGCTATATGAAGCACACTTTTGCCATTAAACATAACCCTGAATTCTATACTGTGTTTAGAATTCACTACTGGAGGATTAAGTATCTGTTTTGTAATTATCACTGTTGTTACAATACATTTATTTTATAGAAACTCAAGTTTTCAGCAAAAGTCTCACGATTTATTTCATATTTTTTCAAAAGTAGTATGGCATGACAAAAATCTCAATGACATTTTTCATATTTGTCAAAAGTAGTACCACATGAGATAACAACCAGAGTTCTTTAAACAGTTGAAACGATGTTTCACACTATCACTATTTGAAAGCAAAATGCACATATGCAGTAACACTTTTCCGTTAACAAGTTAGCCCCAAATTATTTTTAAGAATAAAGGAAGAAAACAGGAGCGTGCTTTTGTTAGAGTAGTCCTTAATGAACTACAGCCTGCAGGCATGACATTTTTTCATTGCTGAAATTATAGCTGCATGCCTGCATTAACATAAAAACAGAGGCAAGTTGTTTTGCACTAGACATCTGTTACAGAGCATTTATTGTTTTGGGGTTAATATTTTATTCTATATAGTCTAATGAAGGCAGTGATTGCCTGTGCCAAATGCTTCATATTCTCTTGGTTCTCATTCTTAGATATAAAGTACCCCAGCAAGACACAAAGTGACTAATTAGAGCAAATTGTATGCCTTCACACTTGAAAGGACAAAACACATCCATCAGAAGTACTGAGCTGGACTGCATTTGACAGTTGCAAACACTGTTGCATAGCAACTAAACTTTTGTATACAGATCTTTATCTGGAAGTTCACCAAGTTGAGCATGACTTTGTTTTCATAAAGGTGATGTTAGAACTGTGCTAATAAAAGGGGTCAATGGTGTGAAATGTTGTAATATAAGCACATACTTTTTAAATGAACCTGTATGTGGTTACATAGTCTCAAAGAAAAATGTTAAATAAGTTAAAGCTTCTTTCTAGCAGTGATGTGATGGCAAACAAAAACAGAAGTCAGGGTATATGCATTCTCACTTACATTTAAAGACACATCAAGCAAGACTGCTGTTAATAATAAATATGTAGATAGTGGCAGTGCATATTAGTTGTAGGAAAACTGAAAATGTGATGGAGAAGAAACATGAACAGAAACACTAAAGTAAATATGTTTGAATGAATTTAAATAGTTTGTATGTCATGCAGGACTTGGGAAGTTATATATGGAACAAAAGCAGAAACTTTGCAGATGGTAATGTTTACCATGATGACGCCTTTAGTAAACAAGCTGAGTGTCTTGAAGATTGCAGTGTTGAATGAGGTATGAGAACATACTATCATGAAAAAGACCTTGTGAACAAAAGGATTAAAGGATTCATATCCACATATCAGATGCCAAAGTGTCAAATTTGATGTCACGTCATCAACAGACAGAGAAAGATGCTGTTCAATGTCATTCTGACATATGAAACACACCAAGATCAACATTAGACACAAATAGAAACACTGTAAAATATAAATACAGACCATTGCCTTTACTCTCTTCCTGCATCAATATCTGTCTACCCTTGTCTAAAGTCCTTTCTCTCTTTCCACTTTTGCATTTCTTTTGTCGACCCTCTTCTACTCCCTGATATTCTTACTCACTAATTTAGTCTAGTTACAAACTCTAGCTTTTCAATTTCTTAGTGTGTATTTTTTAATTTCCTCTGAATTCCACATGTAAACAATTAGCTAGTCTTTACATTATATACATATACACTGCATGCACTCTAATGTCAAATACTATAAATATTGTGCTGTTCTATTGAAATTGACTAATATGAATTGCGTTATATTGTTTTTAGTCTACTGCCTAAATTGTATTGTATGTTGAAATTGAGTAATATGTATTGGGTCATACTGCTTTTAGTTTACTGTCTAAATTGTATTGTATGTTGTGGAGCTTTTCTCCCTGGGTCTCCACTGAAAAGCTCAGTTGGACATTACCTGGTAAACAAATGTAAAATAAAATAAATAGTAACAAATAATAAAAAATGTTAAATAAAATAAATAAATAGTCAAATCAACAGTGAAAAAACATAACACAATGTTACTGTGTTATTCAGAAATCAAACAATTCATTTCAAGATAAAGGAAGTTTAATTGACAATTTAACACAATTATAGTCCTACCTCTGTAGCAGAAAGGGGTGAAGCCTTGACTACACCTAGATAATCTAGGTGGGGTCAGAGTGAATAGCTTCCTCCATCTCATCCAATCTGAGGGAAGGATTATGGTCTTCGGGTTTATATTAGTTGATCAAACTTTCAAAAGTTTGACCGTCATATGGTCTACACCATATGATCGAACTTTTGAAAGTTCAAATGTTTTTACGGAGATCTCCATACAGAGCGGAATGGGAAGATTTCCCTTTTCTGCACTTTAGTGCAATCTCGGAGTTGGTATATTTAAAGAGCGGTGTGTGTGTGTGTGGGGGGGGGGCAGTCCCCCATGTGGCAGGTGCAGGGGGGCTTGCCTCCCTGCTTAAAATGTTCAGGTAAGTTCTTTATGTAGTTTTTTTTTTTTCTTTAGATGTTCGAACTTTTAAAAGTTCGATCATATGGTGTAGACTATATGATGGTCGAACTTTTAGAAGTTCGATCATCTAATATAGACCCTGGTCCTCTGCTCACTGGGGTACTTCACAGTGAAGAATGTGTCTGACAACACACAGAACTAAAGCTCTGAGCTGTTCATAGGTCCATAGGTATATACTAGGCTAACAACCACCACGGCCTTTATAAGTCTTGCCATGCAACCTAACCCAATTGCGTCTCTATGTAACATGGCCTTCTATTTGGGGGGATATCTTAGTTAGGAGGTTGCTAAAGGTTTTGTGTGAGGAGGGGCACATTAGTTAGAAAATATTTACTGTTGTCTTCTGTCTATCAGAGACATTGGAGCCAGATCGGGAATGAATTTTCAATTTCTCATGCAATGGTCAAGGTTACGCTTGAGTAGGGTTAGGGATGGACTCTGCTTCACATGGATGTGGAGCCTTTGACTCAGTGTGGGCATCCTTTGACACACATATCTGTCTAACAAGCAAGTTATATTTATGTTTCAAGCCAAGTTTAAATCCTTAGAGCTAGTATTTCTGGTGCTGTTTATTTTGTGTATGTGCAAAAGGATCTTCAGGGCTGGATCTCAGGATGCCTTTTATGCCAAGATAGACTGCCTCTCAGTAACCTGTATGAGACTGAGTACAGAGACAGGGCTTTAAGGCAATCTGTAGAGGGCAATGTGTTAATACCCTGGATTCTCTCGGTGAGGAACCACTGTGGGCATTCCAACGGATGTATATGCCTGGTCAAGTACATGCAGAAGGGAATATTGTACTCAATAATGGGTCTGATAAAGGCCAAGAAAAGTGGTACTATAACTTTCTTGGAATTATATGACATACCCTTATGTTGGGTGACATAGAATGAGTACTATATTGGCTACGTGTTGGTCAAAGGCCAGATTTCTGTCTACATATGTTCTGGTTCCTTAACTACCGGGTCATCTCTTCAGGCTGTCTTTTTGATGGACTAATTAACTTGGGTGGACATTTATACAAAAGGCAGTATAATGCACTTATTGGAATTGAGTTTTAATCTGTGGCTTTGGCACCAGTCATTTTTCTGTATTAGATCATCTTGCAGGATATTAGTGTCTTCCAATTTGCAGTCATCTGGAAACTTTTTGAGTCACAGGGCCTTGACATTAACCGTGACTTCTGAGAAGTAGATGCCAAACAGGAGCAGGCCCAGCACTGAGCCCTGGGTTACCCTGCTGGTGACCAGTCTCTTGGTGGAGGGGGTTTCACCAATCCTGACTTCTTGGATCCTATCTGTGATCCAGCCAGCAATCTAGTGAGTTATGTAGGGGTTTATGCCCAGTTCAGTGAGTTTGTCAAAAATACCTTAGTGACATTGCATCAAACATCTTAGCCAGGTCTAGGTAGGTAGTATGCACTATTTTACCCTCATCCATTGCCTTGCTGACCCTCTTAAAGTAGTGTACCGGGTTAAGTAGATAAGACATTCCTTTGACAAAAATCAAACTGGGATGGGTCCAGTGTCTGTAGGTTGCCATTGTCTTTGTTGATCATTTTCATGGTAATTCATTCCATGGCTTTGCATATTAGACTAGACAGAATGATGGGTCTGTGTTTTATGGGGACAGTTGATGGCCCACCCTTGTGAATAGGGATAGCCATTGCAGTCCTCCATTCATGTGGTACATAACTTGATTTGAGGCTGTAGTTGAAAAGTGACTCAAATGGTCCTGACATATCATGTTTTAAGCTATTTAGGAGATGACCCGGGATATTGCCTAGGCCCACTATGGCCATGTTTTTGGCCTTAGCAAGTACTGCCATGATCTGCATATTGGGAGAGGGTTATACTGGTAGGGATATTTTTGGGGGGAGGGGGTGGCAAGGGAAAAGTGGGAAGTGAAGTTAGAGTTGAATTTGTCAGCCAGCAGATTCAGTCTGCTTGGTGAAGGGGATACCACTTATACAAGTTCTTCACACTGCTATGTGTTATCTTTAATGTTTCAGGTGAAGCTGTAGAAGGCCTTGAGCTTGTCTTTAGCCTGAGAGGTTATCTTGACCCTGTAATTGGCCTTGTTGGATATAATTAGTCCTCTTGGTTTCCTCTTTAGTTAAATTAGTGAACTCCTGTCATTATGAGAGTTGCTCTTTCTGATTTTGGACATGATTTTTTCCTTTTGTTATATATCCTGTTAAGGTTAGGATTTCACCAGTGTGGTTTATTTTGAGAATTTATTTGGGCTTACTTCTGGTAGGTACAGCATCATGTATGCAGCCATTTACATGGTTTTACAGGGTCTCTGTGAACAATTCTGCGTAAATTGCTATGAACTCAGGTTCAGAAGGGCATTGCATTTTGACAAACTGTCCCTTAATAGGATGTAGTTTGCTTTAGAATCATTCTTAACTGTTACAGGTTTTTCTGGGTTTTCCAAGTTGATTTTTATTTCATAGGAGTCAGCTTTGTAATCAGACTTCACCAGTGAGAACATGACATGGTGGGGGGGGGGGTGCAGCTCTCTCCCATACTGGTCAGCACAAGGTCCAATATGTTTGAACCGCTGACTGGAGTGTGCACTACCTGGTCAAGAGTATTTTTTGTCAATAAAGTCCAGGAAAATGTTCTGCCTGCAAGTTGTTGGCAGTGTATGTTTTCCGGTCTATAGAGGGGTAGTTGAAGTTTCTCATGAATAGGGTATTTGGTTGGATGGGATAGTGATTGCCTTCAACAGGTCTAGGTAGGAGTTATGAGATTCTTGGGGCATAGATGGTGACCCATAGATTGCTAGGATATTGTAAGGGACTTTATCTATGGTGATTTACACATGGATGAACTCAAAGAAATTATCCTGTTTAACCAACCTAGAGTTATACCTGTTGCTAATGTAGCTTGAGACACCTCCATCTTTAATACCTGTCTGTGCAGCTGATAGTCTAAATGTGTGGAAGGCACTGAAGCCTTGCCCTGCTGGACTATCATCTGTGGCACTGATCCATGTCTCGGTAAAGCACAGATGTCTGCATTCTCCAGTCTAAGGAGAGTTTAGAGTATGGATTTTCTTGTTAAGGCTCCCAGCTTTGATTGTAATATCTTTGGATTTCTTTGGGTTTTATTAGCTATGTTGGGAGTTTTGTCAATTTGACATTGTCTAAAAAAGTTTGTAAGGGGTGGATAAAGTTTTAGCCAATATCTGGAAGCCTGGGGGGTGGGGGACAGGTGCAGATCATCTTTGGCATAGCAACGTGGTTTGTTTACCATGTCCCCTCATACTGATAGATCGGAATGACACTAGACTAAGCCAATTGTTAAAGTCAACCATTTTTTGTTCTTACTGTAGCTTCAATATTTTCGAAGGTAAAATGTTGCTCAGTGTAAGGCACATACCTGACTGAGACACATACTCTGAGAGATCCATAATATCTCTCTTCATATAGTCCATTGCGGTACATCTCAGGTCATTTACATCCACATTGACTATGATAGAATCACACTATTACTTATGATGCATTGACCTGAGTACATGTAACCTGGAAGATCCTGGCTCCAGATAAACAAACAACTGTCATCTTCTCCTTGCCCAATCTAGTGAGTGGGGCATCTGTGAGTCATACAATAGAGTCCAATATAAGAAGAGTTCTGGGTAAATGTTTGCTTGCCTTATGGGCTTTGTTCTTGGGGTCCAGTTAGTGTAAGTGCATGTGTGGTGTTTGGTATTGATTTTGTTGTGTGATTTAAAGATTGCTGACGATAAGCATTTCTATATGTGGGCTTAGGAGGCATTTGAGGTTTGAGAAGATTGCTTTTTAATGCCTCAGCATAAGATGGTCTATGTATGTGATGGATATAGTGTGAGTGTTCTTGACAATGTTGTTTGCAAACAAGACTTTTGCCTTCAAGGAAATTGCGTATGTACACCTCTCGCATACTGTGTTACTCTCTTTAAGGATTAAAAGATTATCTGTGAACATGAGACAATTGCTACATTGTCTCAGGATGCCTATATCCACCAAACTAGCTTTGGAGATATTTGGAAATTCCTTATCCATGTTGCCTGGACCTTTATTAGGGAAAGAAGGAATACAGCATAATCCACACCAAGTAGTGAAAAACATATAACCACCCTCCAACAATTCCACACCTGGTACCAGAGAAGGTAAACAGCAACCTACACTGCAAAGAAGTAAAATCTATGAACTTTTATTCAAACAATAAGCACTTTCATCCCTGAGTATAAAATGGGATTTCCTCAGAGTAACAGTTAAAAGAGAAAGTCCAAGATACACAGCAAAATCAATCAAGTGTCTGCACAAGAGTCTACACAAACATCTTAAAAATCCTTAGTGTTAACATATCTAAAAAATACATTTTTGGGGCAAATTATAATTATATGTATAAAATATTTATATGTGGGTTTTGTTAACTGCACAGTACCCTCATTTTCAACTAAGAGAGAGATAAAGTATCATTTAAACTAAGACCAAATGTATGATTTCAGTTTCTAAACTGTCCATGGTAGTTTGGTTGTGCCATATAAATATTTCTATCCCTTCACACTCATGGCAATCAAAGAGGGCCAAAAGGTCATAGTGTAAAACCAAGGCTTCTTTCAAACCAGTGGGAAACTTCCATGTCCTCAGTCCCTTAGGGACTATTCTCTGTTTAATACACTCATGAAAACAGCAATTTTTCAGCCTGTAGTTTACAATACTTAGTGAGTTTATCTTCAAAAGTGTATAGTTGTTTAGTTAAACTAAGGCCAGAACCATTAATTTGTACAGTACTTTGCCCAAACTAAAAAGGTTATTGTGAAGCCAGTCACTCAAGACAAAACAATTGTTTACAGTACCTTGATTACAGTTTCTTTCACTAAAAATATTTAGTGTTTGATTACTAGATCATCTATATTGAGTTCCTCCAGTAGAACAAGCTGCCGCTTCCCTTTTTGAGCACGGTATGCTGCTATTACTTCTTAAAGTTTCAAATTGCAATCCTTCTGATGTTGCAGAAATATTCATATTACCCTCCATTCTATTAAGTTTTTGTGTCAGTAATTCCACAAGTTGAGTGAAGTTACCTAAAGAAGCTTCAATAGCCTCCACTTGGTGAGGGCCACCATGCCTCATTACTTCCTTTTCAAATAAAGGAAGTGACATCACTATTGGGTCAAGGATCACTGCAGTGAAGAAACCAAGAACAAAGACTCTCCAGACTAAGAAGAAATGTAGCAGAATCCACACCAAGTAGTGAAAAATATATAACTAGCCCTTGAACAGTTTCACACCCAGTACCAGAGAGAAAGTAAACAGCAAACCACACTGCAAAGAAGTAAAATCCACAAACTTGTGTTAAAACGCTAAGTACTTTTGTCCCTGAGTATGAAACTGGACTTCCTCATAATAATAGTTAAAGCAGAATGTCCAAGCTATATAGCAAAGCCAATCAAGTACCCAGTGCCCACATATACTAGAAAGAGATAGTATTATGTTAAAAGGGTAAGGCACAATAACATGCCCAAAGACAGGCAACTGTGACACCAAAAGACTTGTTTATGTCACATTATGTAAGAAATGTAATTGCTTCTACACTGGTAAAACAAAGAGAGCTTTAAAAGATAGAGTATATGAGCACATAAGTGATACAAAAAGACAAGCCCACAAAAATGCTTTGTGTAAACATTCAAGCACACACTGGACATGAATTTGTTTTTTTCATAATAGATATACTTGATTTTGACTTGAGGATAGGACCATGGAAGACCATATTGGAGTGTAGGGAATTTGCATGGCAAATAAGAATAAATGCCACTGGTTCTTTTGGATTAAACAATACTTTATCTCACTCTCTCTTGTTGGTTGAAAATGAGGGTACTGTATAGTTAACAAAACCCACATAGAAATATTTTATAAATATAATTATAATTTGCCTAAAGTATGTATTTTTAGATATGTTGATACTAAGTATTTTTAAGATGTTTGTATAGACTTTTTACACACTTTACACTTCAACATGGTTTCTTAAATTGGAATAGTATTTAGCTGCTACGGAATGTCAATTGAATCAATGGGCTGTGTACTTGATTGGTTTTGCAATATAGCTTGGACATTCTCTTTTAACTGTTACTCTGAGGAAGTCCAGTTTCATACTCAAGGATGAAAGTACTTAGTGTATGAATAAAAATTTGTGGATTTTACTTCTTTGCAGTGTAGTTTGCTGTTTACTTTCTTTGGTACCGGGTGTGGAACTGTTTAAGGGCTGGTTATATATTTTTCACTACTTGGTGTGGATCGTGATTTCTTTTTTGTCTGGAGTGTCTTCCTTTATTAAGGTAGGCTATAATGATTTGAGGACTGGGTTACACAGAGGTCTCCTAGGGTGGTCTCTAGGATTAGGGAATAGTTAGATGGTGTATCTTCTTCTTCTTTCAGCTTTTCCCGGTTAGGGGTCGCCACAGTGGATCTTCTGTCCGCTCATGATTGGCAGTGGAGTTTTACAGTGTTGAGTTGCCAGCCTGGCGCCCAACCTTCCACAGAAGGCACACACACTTACACACTCACACCTAAGGCCAATTTAGAGTGTCCAATCCACCTACTGCATGTCTTTGGGATATGGGAGGAAACCGGAGCACCCGGAGGAAACCCACGCGACCACAGGGAGGGCATGCAGACTCCGCACAGAAGGCACCCCAGCCGAGAATCAAACCGGAGAACCTCTTGCTGTGAGGCGAATAGAGTTAGATGGCACTAATATATGTTATTAGTGCTGTTATACACACAAGCTAGCGGCTCTAAGCTTAACTCCACGCAATGCCTCATTAAGTTACAGGTTACAGTCTGAATACTAGTTATATAGATACATTTTACTGTACATGCACTTGCTTCTATACAGGGCACTGCAAACCACCACTGTGTAGTGAGCGGCACTGTGCAAATGTGCCTAATTTATAGCAACAGAAAAGAGCTGAACTCTGACTTCTGAGCCCTTTGGCTAATACATGACTATATTTTGAGCTCTTCTTGAGTGCTTTCCAGCTCAGAAAGATCAGACAAACACCTTCTACCATAATATGGATGTTCTGGTCCTCTTAATGAAAAAGCACTGCAAAAAGCAAAGTTCAAGTGAAATGCAACAGCAAAACAACTTAGTCCCTGGCTAGATCATTGTACAGCAAAGTAATTTAGATGCAAACAGCTTAGAAAGCTTGTAGAAGATGGGCAATTTGTTCACTAAAAGTATTTTAAAATCTCTTAAAATGCAATAAAACAGTAGCAATCAGTTTAATAAAGAAGTGCAAATACAGTAAATCGAATACAATAAAGGTGATTTCAAATTATACTACCAGCAGCTAGACCAAGGAAAAGCAAATACACTTAATATTGATTAAATGCAGAAAAATGTAAGAAATAATTTCAAAATATGGCAGCAGTCTTCAGAAATAATGTAATGTCCCTTTGCTCCTTCTCTCACTAGGAGCAAAATAGAAGCATAAATCCCAAGCTAATTCATGAAAAGCAGCTTCAAAGCTCTCTAGTGACTGGTAGTCTAGTCTCAGGTATTACAGATTTCAAAACTAAGTTGGAAAAAGGGAAGTAACACCCTGGATATTGCAGTTTGCACTAACTGAGTGGGGTGATATGAAACAGAGGCTAACTCTGGCTTTAAGAGTCTAAGGGAAGGCCTTCCCAGTTTGATCTTTCAGTGCCCAGTAGAATGAGTAGATGAGATAAGATAGGGGTGGCTTTAAAGCTAAATTTCGAGTAGTGGTGGGCAGCTCAAAAGCCACTAAGTTTAAAGAGCTCAATGGGAAATGGGTGTGTGGGCAATCTTCAGACCCACAGGTTTCTCAAAACAGGAAAGCAAAGCAGTAAACAAAATGCAAATTAGATCAGAAACTGCATTAGGCAGATCTATATGTAAAAAAGTAAGTGCAGACACAATGAAAGAAAATAAATTACTTCCCTTGCTTATTTTCTGTTTTTAAAACTCCAGCAAGCAGCCAAATAATTGTTTGCTTGCAAATGTCACCCAAGCCTTACTGAAAGACCAGGCCAGGATACACAGTTGTATATTCAATGCAAGTCAAGGAAGCAAAATAACCAATGACAAAGAAGTGAAATCTGAAGCCTGAGTGTTAAAGGTTTTTCCCTGGATCAGCAGTATATCAAGCTCTCACCTAGATACAGACACAACTTCAGGCAGCCCCAAAACAATGGCCTACAGATTTCTTAAAACAGCTGAATCAGTGAGCTGCTTCCTGTGCCTAGAGTACAGGGTATGATTCCTTCCTTCCTTCCTTCCTTCCTTCCTTCCTTCCTTCCTTCCTTCCTTCCTTCCTTCCTCATTTGCCTAATGTATGACTCTGGACAGGTCACTTAACCAAACAGTGCATCCCTGGTTGCCCTTGAAAAGAGAAAATTGTGTCCAGTGGACTTACCTGGTCAACAAAGAGGCAAAAAGAAATCAGAGCATATCCCTACAGTAAGCAAGCAAATAGTTGTTTTGATAGTTTGGGAGGTTGAAAAAATATAATGTGAGGTGATACACACATGATGTGACCTGCACTGTGTCCCCGATAGGGTTTTCCTTCCCCTTAGCATACTTCAAAAAATCATAATCTCTGGCTGCATATATGTTACCCAACCTTCTGAATGTTACCCTTCTAAGACAGTGGTGACCTGAATCTGGAGTTGCTCCAAGGCTGTCTCTCTTTCTCTCTCTCTCTCTCTCTCTCTTTCTGGACAGAGAAGGTTACATATCACAAGAGACATGGATAGATCCCACTGTCCCTAGGAATGGAAGGGAACAGGTGGATCTGTCAAAGATATTAATGCAGATTGGTATGGGGGCCAAAAAAAAAAAAACAGTTGAATTCTACTTGAACAAAGAAGTTGTACTGGAAATACATTTATGCTAAAACACACATAACAAATAGAAGAGGTGCAGTCAGTAAATGAAAGACTAATTATGGATATTATACGAAACAGAGGCAGTGGCATAATTGTCAGGTACAATGGAAGCAATGTAAAAAGAAACACTGGCTACAAAGGGCAGGCCAACTCTGCAAACGGAAAGAGGGAGATGACCCCGCAACAGCCCCTAAGGCAAGACAATGTACCCTCATGGGGACTCTATAGTCAGGCACACTGATGTCCCACTCCCCAGGCTGAACAAGGAGAAAATTACAGTGAGCTGCCTGTCGGGTGCCAGGATCCACCACATAACGCATGCACTCAAGCCACTCCACAACAAGTACAAATATGACTCTGTCATTGTCCATGTTGGAGTGAATGACTTGAGACGTACCTCCCTGGACTACATGAAAACAGACATGGAAGAGCTCTCGGACTATGTGGCCCAAGCAGGTATGACCCTAGCCTTGAGTAGCATCCTGCCTTCGCCCAGAATGATACCACAATATAAGGACAAAATGATTGACTTCAACAATTGGCTAAGCTTCTGGTGTAATTCAAAGGGGATCCAGTATCTGTCAGACTGGGACGACATGATCAACAGACCGCAATGCTTTGCCAGAGATGGTCTGCACCTGTCGCCCCTGGGATTCAGGTTATTGGCTAAGGCTCTTGCCACCCCTATAGTGCCTTTTTTAGGCAAAGTTCAAAGGACAAAAACACTACTGTAACAGGTACAAGCATGAAAAATCTGAAGGTAATGCTACTCAATGCTAGAAGTCTAAACCTCAAAATACATTCTCTCGAGGCACTCCTAAAAATGGAGAACATCGATATCTGTGCAGTAACTGAGACCTGGTTCAAGGCTCCAGAGACCACCCCTGTAATACCAGGCTACAACTCTTACCACACTTTTCGGCCACCAAACCAGGATTGAAACACTAAAGGTGGAGGAGTGTCCATATTCACCAAGGATATTCACACCACCAGTTTAGTTGCCCAGCCCAATGCGTCTGAAATTCTCCAAGTGCAATTAACACTAGGTAAGACTGCAATTCCAATTATAGCTTGCTACAGATCCCCCACCATGCCCCAAGATTCTCATTACACCTTTCTAAACATACTGAAAAATATTAATATACAACCAAACACCCTAATACTGGGTGATTTCAACTACCCTGCCATTAACTGGGAAAACTACTCGTGTACCAACACCTTTGCCCAACGGTTCTTGGAATTCATAAATTCCAGTGCCCTGGATCAACTAATCGATAGTCCCACCAGGGGCTCCAATATCCTAGACCTGGTCATTACCAATATGGGAAATCAATGCTTCACACCTATGGCCACCCCCTCGTTGGTCAGGTCAGACATTAAGCTAATCACCCTTAACATCCACATCCCACACCCACCCCCCAGTAAGGAAACCTCCATAAAAAAAATTCTCCAAGGCCAACTTCATGCTACTCAAGTCAGAAGTTACAAACTTCATGACACCCATGCAGATGGGAACTGAAAGTTCGACTGCTGAGTCCTACACTAAGGCACTGTATGAGCACATCCACTCATGCATGAATCGTGCCGTCCCAAATAGAACCAAGATGCTCTCCTTCAAAAAAAGGAAGCCAATCTGGTTGTCCCCTGCCATAAACAAACTTTACAACAAAAGGAAAAAACTGTTGCAGAAAAGAGGAAAATCTCAGGATGCAAAAAACTCCCTTACCAGCCTCAGTAAGAAGCTGAGATCACTCATAAAGTCCGCAAAAGCTAGTTACGAAAATAAAATTGCCAAAGATTCCAAAGACA
Source organism: Protopterus annectens (assembly GCF_019279795.1). Lineage (NCBI taxonomy): Eukaryota > Metazoa > Chordata > Ceratodontiformes > Protopteridae > Protopterus > Protopterus annectens. The sequence continues at coordinate 298,978,532 of NC_056744.1, forward strand.
ACCATAAGGCATTCTATAACTATGTCAAGAATCTAAATGACAATGCTCAGATCTGCTCTGAGCTACAACAGAATGTCATTAAATATACTGATCCCAAGGATTAGGTTCATAGGTTCATAGGTTCATACTAAGCTAACTGCTCTTGCGAGCCATTTTAAGCCTAGCCAATTATCCCTTGTGAGACTCAAACCCTGCACCTTGTGTTGGTAAGGCAAACACCTTAAGCATTAGGTCACCCTCCCAACCCTATTGCCAATATCCTGGCAGATCGATTCAGTGCCAACTTCACCCCCCTCTCATCCTCTAAATGGCCCATCTCAATAGGGGAGGATTGCCAAATTCCAGTAATAACAGCCACACAGGTAAAAAACGCACTCTCCAAAGCTAAGAATACAGCATCCATGGGACCAGATAACATCCCAGGCTGTGTACTACATGAACTACAAAATGAATTGGCACCTCACCTAAGTGTCATGTTTAATCATACCCTCACCTCAGGCTTTGTGCCTGCATATTTGAACTGCTTCTTACTGAAATTGGTACACCTTGTTTGCTGTAGCATAAACTAGATCCAGGCCTGCTGAATCTAGCTTTGTTTGTATAACTTGAGTACTAATCCAGGCATTCTTTAAAGTATTCAATTGTATTTATTATTGCTTGGTAGTAACTTGAAAATGTAGCTATCATTCTAAGTCTTTTGGATTAAGCACTTGGGCTTCAGACCAGTTGTTTTACATTAGGAAGGTTTGTGGCCTGCACTGTGGTGGCAGGACATGTAGCTTACATCCTTCTAAGTTGGGAACTGCGGATTGAGGGCTCAGTGTCTGTTATTCTAAAAGTGTATTAGTTCTGGTTTAAGCACTTGGGCTTCAGGCCAGTTATTTTACATTAAGAGGGCTCATGGTCTGCATTCTTGTGGGAGGAGAGGCTGGACTCTGCCCTTCTGAGCTGGGAATTTCTGGTTAAAGGCTTATAGTGCCTGCATATTTGAACTGCTTCTTACTGAAATTGGTACACCTTGTTTGCTGTAGCATAGACTAGATCCAGGCCTGCTGAATCTAGCTTTGTTTGTATGCTTGTTGTTTGTTTGTTTATTTCCCTGAAACGCTAATTCCACCTAAAACGCAGTTTTTCAGCGCTTCTGTGGATCCCTAGTGATATCTGCATTGCTTACTGTACTTATTTCCTTGTTTCACTTGAAAGAAAGTTACTGTTTGTCATTTTTGCATTTAAGTTACCTGTAACACATTGCATTTAAGTTACCTGGCACTTGCTCACTAAGTCAGCACTAAAAAGTTAAAAGCACTACACCCTCACAAGCTCCCCTTGAGTACCTTGTTCCCCACTGGCCCTTTTTTTTCAATTATAAAGGAATTCCCAATACTATTCTAGCATGTCCAAAGGTCAGTTGTCAATCTCCTCTCCGGTCCAGCTGGTAAATCTGGGAATCTTGAGGCAATGTTACAACTGCCTCATGTACACAGACAACCCTCTCCTCCTCCCAACAAAATCCAACACATGTGAGAGATGCAACCATATAGCCAAACTGGAGGCTAAGTTCTCTCAACTCAGTACTGGCATAACCAGTCAGGAGAAGAAGGAAACCACGCTCACTACAATTCCAGTCTCACATAGACCTACCACGACAGCAAACCAAACACATAAACACACAAAAACATACTCGGAGGCTCTAAATAAAAATCTGCCTAAGCAGTAGAGACCTCCAAAGCAGACACCCAAGCAACTGCTACCCCAAAACAAAACACGTGCAACACATAGCTCACAAAGCCAGTTTGCCGAACAGTCACAGCCCTTAAGGCTAAACAACACACCTGATACACTTGTAATAGGTGACTCTATCGTCAGGCACACTGACGTCCCGCTCACCAGGCTGAACAAGGAGAAGGTCATGGTGAGCAGCCTGTCGGGTGCTAGGATCTGCCACATAACACAAGCACTCAGGTCACTCCAAGGCAAGTACAAATATGATTCAGTCATTGTCCATGCTGGTGTGAATGACCTGAGACGTACCTCCCTGGACTACATGAAAAGAGACATAGAGGAGCTCTCTGACCATGTAGCCCAGGGTGGTATGACCCTGACCTTGAGTAGCATCTTACCCTCACCAACAATGATGCCACAATATGAAGACAAGATGATCAATTTCAACAATTGGCTTAAGTATTGGTGTCATTCAAAGGGGATCCAATGCCTGTCAGCCTAGGATGACATGCTCGACACGCCACGATGCTTCGCTAGGGACGGCTTGCACCTGTCACCCCTGGGCTTTCGGATATTGGCAAAGGCTCTTGCTACCCCCATTGTGCCTTTTTTAGGCAAGGCTCAAAAGACAAACCCACCTCCATAGGTACCACAAGGGATAAGAAACTAAGAGTAATGCTACTCAATGCCAGAAGTCTAAACCTCAAGATGCATGCACTCGAAACTCTCCTTAGCATGGAGAACATCGATATCTGTGCAGTAACAGAAATCTGGTTCAAGGCTCCTGAGAGCACCCCAGCACTACCAGGTTATACCTCATACCATGCTTTTCGACCCAAAAACTTGGACTGAACCAAATAAGGAGGGGGAGTATCAATATTCGTCAAAGATACCCACACCTCCAGGTTGGTGGCACAGCACGAAGCATCAGAGACTATCCATCTGCAACTAACAGTGGGTAAAACTGCCTTCCAGTTTATAGCCTGCTACAGACCACCCTCCCAAACCCAGGAACCCCATTCGGCCTTCCTGAGAACACTGGAAAATATGAAGGTCTCTCCAAACACTATTATATTGGGTGACTTCAACTACCCAAACATAGACTGGGAGCATTACTCTAGCTCCAACACCCTAGCCCAAAGGTTCCTAGAATTTATAAACTCAAATACTATGGAACAACTTGTTACCACTCCCACAAGAAGGGAAAACATACCGGACCTGATCATCACCAACATGGGGACTCTATGCTCCGGACCAGAAGGGTATCCCTCACTGGTAAGATCAGACCATAATCTAATCTCACTGGATATTCACATCCCGACCCCACCCCCTGCCCAGAAAACCGCAGTGAAAAACTTCTCTAAAGCAAATTACACACTCCTCAAAACTGAGGTGGAATCCTTCAAAGCCCCTGGGCCTGTGGAAAATACGGCCCAGACCGCAGAATCCTTTATAAACGCATTCTATGAACACCTTCAGGAATGCATGGATCATGCAATCCCAAATAAAACCAAGACCCAATCCTCCAAAGCTAGATGTCCTGTCTGGTGGACCCCAGCCATAAACAAACTATACAATAGAAGGAGGAAGCTACTACATGATAAAGCAAAATCCCAAAAAGGGAAGGCATCTCTGATCAGTATTAGCAAAAACCTGTGGGCACTCATAAAATCGTCTAAGGCCAGCTTAGAGAGAAAAATTGCACAGGACGCTAAGGATAATCACAAGGCTTTCTTTAGTTATGTTAGGAACCTGGGCGGGAATTCCCAGATATGCTCAGAATTAGTCCAAAATGACAAAAAATACACTGGACCCACAGACATTGACAACATCCTAGCTGACAGGTTCAGCGCAAACTCTCCCCCCCACCAAAAGGGCAAATATCTATCCCAGCAGAGTGCTGCCCCCCTGACATCTCAGATGCTCAGGTAAGAGCCGTCCTTTCCAAAGCAAAGAACACAGCATCAATGGGACCAGATGGTGTCCCGGGCTGCATCCTACATGGACTCCAAGAAGAGCTAAACCCAAACATAAAACTACTGTTCAATCTCAGCCTTACTACAGGATAAGTACCCAAAGAGTGGCATACAGCAACAGTGGTCCCTCTTCACAAAGGTGGTGCCTCAACGGATCCTGGAAACTATCGCCCCATAAGCCTGACTAGCTTGGTCTGCAAAGCTATGGAAAGGATCATCATGGACCTCATAAATAAAGATATTGGGGACCTACAGACACTGGATCCTACCCAGTTCGGCTTTGTTAATGGCAGATCCTGCCTCTTAAACCTGGTTGATTTCTTTGAAACAGTCACCAAGGCCATTGACGAGGGGAAGGTGGTCCACACAGCCTACCTGGACCTCGCAAAAGCCTTCGATACAATACCCCACTCGGGCATTATAGATAAGCTCACCAGCTTAAATATAAACCCCTATGTCACTAGATGGGTTGCAAACTGGCTCAAGGACAGAACCCACATAGTTAGAATTGCTGGAGCCATGTCAGACTCCAAACCAGTTACAAGTGGCATCCCACAAGGCTCAGTCCTGGGACCTCTCTTGTTCGGTATATATTTCTCGGAGGTACAGGCCAACATGGAAAGACTGTGGCTGACCAAGTTCACAGATGACTGCAAACTAGGCACCATAATCGACTCTCCAGCTGACACAAGCATCCTCCAAAAGGGCCTCATAGAAACAGACAACTGGTGCCAGAGCCATGGCCTCAAGCTAAACGCCAAAATGTGTATAGTCATCCCCTTTGGCAAAAACAAAGTGCCCACAAATTACCACATAGGTGGTAATCCATTAAGTGCAGAAGAAGTAATTAGGGACCTGGGGACCCAAGTTGATAGCAATCTCTCATTTGACAACCACGTGGCCAAAGTGATTAGAAAAACATTTTATATAGCCCACCTAATCATGAAGGGATTCACATCTAGATCAGGGGAGGTCATCGTGCCTCTTTATTCATCCCTCATCAGGCCCATAATTGAGTACAATGCCCCTTTTGGGATGTACCTTACCAGACACTTGCAGCAACTGGAAAGACCCCAAAAGTACCTCACCAAGAGGATCAAAGGGCTCAAACAGATGCCATATGCTGCCCGGTTAAAGAAACTCCAGCTCTACTCAGTGGCATACCGCTTGCTCAGAGGCGATCTGTGCCTGACATATAAAGCCATGTCCAACCCGGAATTAATGGACATGTTGCACCTCAGAAAATCGAAATCCCATCGAGCTATGCGCTCGAGAGACTTGAACCTCAGCACTGAAATAAATAGGACATGCTGGAGAGACAGATTCATAACCTAGAGGCTCCCTTCACTCTGGAATAAAATCCCAGTCCAGATTAGGCAGAGTCCCTCATTGACTCTCTTCAAGAGAAATCTTGATGAGAGGATGGGAGATCGTAGGTTTACCCCGGGTATCACTTCTGTTTCACTGTTAGACAGAGGCACAGAATACTAACCTCAAAAAAGGGCATAGCAAAATTAATTTAAATTGGGTGGCGAAAGCCAAACACACTCTGGCTAGGCTTATAAATGCCCTAGGGCAGATGGCCTAGTATGAACCTATGAACCTATGAATGGCGCACAGCTACAGTTATCACACTCCACAAGGAGGGATCCACCTTGGATCCCGGGAACTACCTCCCCATCAGTCTGATGAACCTGATCTGCAAGGCCATGGAACGTATTATCATGGAATTTATAAACAAAGACATTGGCAACCTTAAAACACTGGACCCCACCCAGTTTGGGTTCGTGAAGGGCTGATCTTGTCTCCTGAACCTGATTGACTTCTTCAAATTAGTCTCCAGAGCTGTGGACGAGGGTAAGGCAGTCCACACAGCCTATCTGGACCTTGTCAAGGCCTTTGACACCATCCCCCACTCTGGAATCATAGATAAACTTACTAAGCTGGGCATTAATCTCTACATCACTCGATGGGTTGTCAACTGGCCTACTGACAGAACCCACACTGTAAAAGTAGCTGACTCCAAATCCAACTCCAGACAAGTGACAAGTGGAGTACCTCAGGGTTCAGTCCTGGGACCTCTCTTGTTTGGCATCTACTTCTCTGAAGTACAGGCCAACATTAATGGACTCTGGCTAACAAAGTTCACAGATGACTGCAAACTGGGAGCCATTATTGAATCCCCGAATTATGTGGATACTCTACAAAAGGGCCTTACAGAAACAGATGCTTGGTGCCAGAGCCATGGGCTCAAGCTCAATGCCAAGGAATGTATAGTTATCCCCTTTGCAAAAAAACATGTACCCGTGAATTACCACATAGGTGGCAGTACACTAAACACTGAAAGTGTGATAAGAGACTTAGGGACACAGGTGGACAGTGGTCTCACCTTGAATAACCACATCACCACAACAGTCTGGGAATCCTTCTATGTGACACACCTCATCACTAAATGCTTTTCATCAAGAAAAAAGGAGGTCATTGTCCCACTGTACTCATCCCTCATTAGACCTATTATAGAATACAACACTCCATTTGGTATGTACCTTTCAAGACATCTGCAACAACTGGAAAGGCCGCAGAAATAACTCACTAAAAGAATCACAGGCCTAAAGCAGATGCCCTATGCTGACCATCTTAAAAAACTCCAGCTATACCCTGTCACATATCGTCTACTCCAAGGCGATCTCTGCTTAACATGCAAGGCCATGTCAAACCCTGAGCTGTTGGACATGCTACACTTAAAGAAATCCCAGTCTCTCAGAGCCACATGATCCAGGGATCTAAACCTTGTCATCACAATAAACAAAACATGCTGAAGGGATAGGTTCCTGACCCAGAGACTCCCCAGACTCTGGAATAGACTGCCCATACATGTCAAGCAGAGTGCCTATTTGGCCCTCTTCAAAAGGAGCCTTGATGATTGGATTGGAGAAAAGAAATTCACCCCGGGGATCATGTCAGTCGCCCTGCTAGACAGGGGTCCAGGAAAGTAAACAGTGTGGGAAGAAATAGCCAGGAAATTGTTATGGCTAGGTTTGTATAGGGCCTAGGGCCGATAGCCTAGTACAAACCTATGAACCTATAAACCTATGAAAGATGAGTGAATGAACACATTGTAAAGGACATGCAAATGAATCAAGTTAATCATAAGCGAGATTGATGGATAATAGAAAAGGAAAGCCATTTATCTGAAAAGTACACTTAATTAATATTTCAATCTAGGTATGACATAAGGCACAAAATGATTAGTCATATAACATATAAACGGCGGCTACAGGATTCATATATATATCTCTGTTTCTGATCCATTGTTCTAAGTATTACATTATACTGCCTCATTAATATTTCAGATGAAGACTAATAAAGCCTTATTTCTAAAGGGCAGAATTCTGGGAACTGTAGGCTACTATATTGGGCTTACTTTTTAACAAATGAGTTTAGCTCCTACCATATAAAGAGAGTTACACTGTTGGAATAGTGCTAAGGTCTTCAGCCATGCACAAGGTACAAGGTTCAATCAAGACCTCCAACCAATGATTGTGTGGAGTTTGCATGTTCTTTCTGTGTATCTGTGGGGTTTCTCCCACCTCAAAACTCACCCAAGAATGGAGTTGTGTGCAGCAGTTGCCTATTAGGGGAAGAGTTGTGCATACCAATTTCTTTGGACATCAGCTGTGGTATGCAGTATCCTCTAGATAGGAGAACACAAATCACAGATGAACATGAATCACAGACTGCACACTATGGCAGGGCTAGCCACTCAATGGTGTTAAAATTGACTTTAAGTGATATGGTCACATTGCAAAAAATGGGCATGGGTATTTGCCAATGATAAATGGGATAAAGTTCTGGCCTACTCCAAACTACTCCAGGGACCCATCCTAATGGTGGGAGGGGTCTACGTGCTCATTTTGGCCAATGTGTGCCTGACATAAATCCCAACAGATCTGCAAAAATAAGCCAGTGTCTAGCTGGCTGACTTGGGTTACCTAGGGTAGCACTTTTGGGAGAAAGCTCAATGTAAAACCATAAAACCTGACAAACATGAACTAAGGATTGCTATGCTCAATATAGGTTCACTGACAGGATGCAGCATGGAAGTGGATGACATGACGGAAGGAGGAGGTTGGACATCCTCGTTATCAAAGATACAAGCTGTAAGGGCAGTGTAGCAAAACCACTTCTTGGAATCCAGAGTCTACTACTCAGGGGCAGGAAAGACTGGAAATGGTGTGGGAATTGTAATAAGGAAGAGTCTTCAGAAGACAGTGAGGGATGTCATCAGAATTAGTGCTAGACATATGGTAATCAGACTCTAGTGTAAGGATAGGGCACTATTCAAAATCTCAGCCTATTCCCCAAAGAAGGGCTGATAGTGAGGAAAAGAGTGCATTCATGCAGCAGTTGCAGGGTAGTCCATAAACCAGGACAACATGAGTTGGTGTTGATGATGTGGGGTGTAAATGAACATATCTGAATAGACAGAACAGGATATGAGAACTGTCTGGGTCTACATGGGTGGGGCAACCGAAATAAAGAGGGAGAGGCCATTCTAGACTTCTGCCTGGCAAATGGCTTGATGTTGGCCAAGATGTGGTTCAACAAGAGAGACAATTGCAAGATCACAGACAAGAGTGGCCAGCATGCAACCCAGGTGGGCTTTCACCTAGTAAAGAAAGAGGACTGGGGTCGAATCAACAATTGCAAAGTCATCCCCAGTGAAACAGTCAGCCCACAGCATAAACCACTGGTTGCCACAGTTAGTTGCAAGTAGTAATCAGAGAAGGCTTTAAGGTTAACGGAGACCAGGCTAAAGACTTGGAAGTCTACTGGAGAGAAAGTACAAGAGTTCAAGGAAATTCTCAGCACTCTAGCACCTCAGGAAGAAGAGGAAATAGGCAGAGTTGAAGAAAAATGGCAGTGCCTCAAAACAGCACATGTGAGGACTATAGAATAGATATATGGCCAATTATATAGAATAGATATGTGGCCGAGCCAGGTATGGAAATAATGTACATAAAGAATGGTGGTGGTGCATTACAGAAGTCCAGGAAATTATCAAAAAAAACAAAGAAAGCAGGAGTGCAGGGAAAAATGGAAGCTAGGAAAAGACGCACCAGGCAAAGAAGGAATACTAGTTGTTAGCTAACAACGATGCTAAAACAGCAGTTTCAATAGCAATGAAAAAGGCTTCAGAAGCACTATACCAGCTTCTAGAAAGTGAATCAGTAGATGCTGCAAAGGCACTCTATCAGTTTGCAAGGTAAAGACTGAAAGATAAAGATGATAGTTATCAGACACCTTTCATAAGGGATGCCAGCAGTAGCCTGCTTGCCAGTCTACAGGACATCAAAGGCTGATGGAAGGAGTTTTTCCAGCACCTGCTGAATGAAGAAAACTCCACAGAAGGCGTACTGCCCCAGACACAGCCTATAATGAAAGAAGAAGAGGATCCTGCCCTTAGGAAATTGAAGTTAGGGAAATTAGCAGGCTCAGATTAGGTCATGGCAGATATGATCGAGATGCTAGCTGACTTAAGGAAATAAAATGGTTCCAGAGGGTATTCATAGCATTATGGAGACAGAGAGAGATATATCCCAGATGATCTAGTGCCGGTGTACAAGGAGAAAGTGGACATTCACAACTGTGGGCAGTATAGAGGTATCAAACTCCTGTCACTCTGCATGAAAGTTCTGCAGAGGGTGATTGATAAACAAATACTCAGAGTAGCAGAAAATAACATGGGAGATGAGCAAGTCAGATTCAGATCAGGATGCAACACAAACAACCCACTGGTTGCAGTTAGACAGAAAACTGAGAAGAAACTATAGATGTGAAAACAGTTCACCTTGGCATTCCAAGACTTGAGAAAGTATATGACGAGGTTCCAAGAAAGCTGATTTGGGCAGTCTTGTGTTTGTTCGAAGTCCCACAAACAACAGTAGAAATAGTGAAGACTATGTACAAGGACCCAATAACACAAGTACAGACAGTGTTTGGACTCAGAGAGGGGTTCCAGTGTGAGTGTACATCAGGTTTTGCTCTGAACCCACTGTTGTTCATACTAGTGATCAACTACATCAGCAAACAGGACGGTGGGGGGTGATCAACAAAACTGCTTTATGCAGATGATAGAAATGGAATACAAAACTGAAGGCACATAGGATGAAACTGAGTACAGATAAAACAGTTGTAATGGCAGCAAATGGGGAAATTCTGAAGAAGCTAAGGACTGAGATGGATGGGAAAATAGTCAAACAGGTTAGCAGCTTTAAGTTTCTGGGAGGAGTGGTTGAGGTCAAGGGAAGTTTGATGAGAAGGTCAAAGCTAGAATCAGAAGGTCTGCAGCAAAGTGGCCCACAGTATCAGGGGTAGTGTGTGACAGAAGAGTGACAAAGAAGTGGAAAAGTAAGGTACAGAAAACAGTGGTGTGACCAGTACTACTGTATGGTACAGACACCTGAGCAGTGAAAGCATAGCAGATGAGAAAGCTAGATGTGATGGAGAAGAAGTGATTGTGATAGGTGATAGGATGCACACTGTGGGACAAATAAAGAAATGAGGACATCAGAGCAGAAATCCAAGCAGTTCCAAATGCAGAGGATGTGAAGAAGAGCAGATTATTGTGATTTAGCCACATGTCCAGGAAAACAGAAGACAATCTGGTGAGAAAGATTTGGGACAGACAGGAAGAAGACAAGTAGAATTGAGGGTATCCAGAAAAGTGATGGATGGACAGTGTGAGAGGAGACCTGTGACAGTCAGACATGACTGCCATAGAAGGTAGGAAAGTGACAATGAATAGAGAGAGAGAGAGAGAGAGAGAAAGAGGTATGGTGACAGTTGATACTACACTCTAACCCCATGTGGAAAATGTGAAAAAGGGGGTTGTTGATGATGATGATGGTGATATAAAGAATAATGTTGTCCCTGTTAGTACTAAATAGGGGCTGTATAGCTAACTGTTAATGTTTTAACACTGGTGCATATTACATAACAGTAATAGTCCCTCATCTGGGCACACACCTTATATATTTCACATTGATTACTTTATTCCACTAATTCTTCTTTTTTCCAAGTCTCACCCTCTAAATATGTAGTTCTGATGTCTTTCCACACTTGTGAATGGAGTAATGGAGGAAGTGTCTTTTCTGGTTCTTGACTTGTTAATGACTAACATCATCTCTGAGGATTTCTTTAAGTATTTTACTGTTAAATATCCTGTGGTTCTGGTCTTGTATGGCCTTCCAAAGGTGCATAAGAACTTGGAATACCCACCAATGAGACTGATTGTTTCCAGTATAGGGCGGGCCACCAAACCACTGTCTATTTACATGGAGAAGACTTTGCGATCGGTATTAGAAAAGACAAGGACAATTTTGAGAGATACTAATACTTTTTTTGCAGGATTTATATATTAATGTGAGGGAATCTGGACTTATTGGTGATTATGTTTTTGTTACTATGGATGTAGAGTCCCTGTTCACCATTATCCCGAATAATTGGGGCATTGATAATATTAGGGAATTGTTAAGGGGGAGATATATGCCCCCAGGTAAACTTAATTTAGTTTTTATGCTATTAGAAATTATTCTTGGGAATAATGTTTTTGTTTTCAACAGTGAATTTTCTTCTACAGAAGGTTGGTGTGGGTATGGGCATGGCTTGTGCCCATAGCTACGGCAACCTAGCATTATTACATTGGGAAGAGATTGCTGTGTTTCACAACAAGTTTTTTGGTTATGTGAGTTGGTACACTCGTTTCGTGGATGACATATTTTTTTTAGAATGGTCTGAGTGAATTCATCCCACAGTTCATTGATTACCTTTCTAAGGCTACAACTTTTTTGAAGTTTACGTACAAATACTCTGTAGATGAGATAGACTTTTGGATGTTACTGTAAGAAAGTCTGATTTAGGGGGTGTACATACTAACTTATTTAGGAAAAAGAGTAGGAAGAATGCACTCTTACACAAGAGTAGCATGCATCCACGGCATGTTGCCAAGAATGTACTCAGAGGTCAGGTTTTGGGAATGATGCGGTTGCACAATGATGACAAGCAACTTGGGGAAGCTTTAATGGAGCTTAAGAGTGATTTCCTGAATAGTGGATATACTAAGAAAGAGACTGATAGTAGTACTACCCAGCTACTGAAGGAGAGAGATACTAGGGGTCGACTGTATTCCTCTGAGCAACCTCCCAGACAAGTGTTTGAACATGGGCGTGTTAGTGCAGGAACAGTGAGGGTTCCTATGACCTTCTTGAGTGATGTCAATGATTTTTGTGACATCATTACAAATAATTGGAGTATATTGGCAGTGTGTGAGGAGGTTAAAGAGGTGGTTAGTGAGAGGCCTAGGTTTTCTTTTAGGAACAATCTTTCACTGAAAAGACAGCTATGTTATAGGTCAGGACTGACTAGGACATTCCCTGCCTCACAAAGACATGATATGTACCCCTGCAGAAATTGCACTAACTGTTTATTTATACTGGTACGAGTTTTAGACATCCACAGATGGGAGTAATGGTTGATTGTAAGTTTTATGCAGACTGCAAAACTAGGAATGTGATTTATTTTAGTTTTTGTGAGGTCTGTTTTGTGTTCTACATAGGTAAGACTAATCGATCTTTGACGGAATGTATCAGTGAACATTTTGGAGACATCAGGAACATTAAAGAGAGCAGTGCTTTAGCACATCATGTCAGAGTTAGTGGACCCCAGCACTGTTTTAAGTTTTTTGTGTTGGAAATTGTGAGACATAACATTAGAGGGGTTGATATTAGGAATAAGACTGAGCTGGCTGAATTACGTTGGATTACATTTTTTAATGCAGTAAAGACACCAGGAATAAATGACATGGTATCTATTAAACCATTGTAGCATACACAGGCACTCCTCCATTGATTTTTTTGTATATTTTGTATATATATTGTTAGATTTGATGAATATATGGCTGAAATTAATTCTGTTGTAAATATGCTGAAAGAAAAAGCTTGCTTAAATGCAGAAACAGAGTTTAGTAATATGTGATCAGCAACCATACTAAATGGCCATGGCTTGGAAAATAAGGAACCTGCTGAATGGACATTTTTCCCTTACAGACTTAAAAACAGGATGTATGCAAGAGCAAAAATGCAAAATCTGCTTTTAAAGAATGGACAATGACACTGTGGCAATGTGTTTCGTCAAAAATATGTTTTTCTGCATGGAAAACAGGACATGTTTATCAGCATTGGCACAAGAATAGATGTTCTTGTACAAAGATTCAAATAGAATACAGGATGTTCACACTGTCAGAAAAGCTGGTCTCTTACAAGACATTGTTAAACAAGGAAGCTTAGTATTGTTTCTACAGGATGAGCATTTCTCCAAAATAGAATATCAAGAGGAAATGTATATGTTTATGCATGACTAAAAGTGTATATAAAGAGCTGTATAAATCCAGTTATGTTAGAGGTATGGTAGGGACTCATTTGTCCTGAGGTAAATGTTATATCTCTCACATCGTCTGTACTATATGAGAAGTAAAGTTGGAACAGTACTTTTAAGCTGCAACGTTGTTCCGTTTGGTTTATTATAAAAAGTTATTTGTTACTGCTCTCTAAAGTTGATGCTGCAAAGTATATTTTCTCATCAGTGTATATTCTGCAAGTTTCTGTATGCAACAGACTGTGAATGCAAATATAACCAGGCTTTGAATTTTAGCAGAATCCAGCCAGCAAGACTGAGTGTCTTAAGAACACTTCAAATCCATCACACCAAGCAGTAAGAGCTATATAATTTTTCATATATATATATATATATATATATATATATAATTTTATGTATGAAAAATATTTGAGATGTGTGGTTTTAAGCTGTTGTATTTCCTTTGCAAAAATGTTAAGTGCTGATAGTGTGTTAGCATTGTATTGGCCTGTGTGTCTTTAAGAGGATGGAGTTCTTAATTAATTTGACTAATTGACTGTTTTTAAATAGGGAGAAGAATGCTGCTGTTACTTGAGTGTGAAGAAGTGGCTGCTAGGCGGCAAAAGCGCTTACTCTGTTCTTATAAAGTTTTAAAGTTTTTCCTTCAGCCGTGGTGATTCTGTTTGTTTCTTTATTTTATGTATTTGTGCTTCTGTACCATTTGACAGAATCATTTCCAGGAACCGTTTTTTGTCTACATTAAAAATATCTAAACTAGTACTCGATTTGATGTAATTTGGTAGTCTGTTCCATGCATCAGCTACTCTGTCAGAGAACTAGTTAGTACACTTCTCATTCCTATAGAATCTTCTACATAGGTTGGCTGATGATTCTCTGGTACTTTTTCATAACCCCAAACATTCCCAGAGACAGTTGCCTCTAAATGCCCTATATACCTGAATAAGATCTCCTCTTAGATATCTATAAGAGACACTGTACAAGTTCAGATATTTTAGTCTTACGTAATAACTTACATTTTCACATCCATGGATGTCCTTGGTATATTTCTGCTGTACTCTTTCCAGTTTACTCATGCTTGTTTTCTTACAGGGTTGCCATATTGTTGTTCCATACTCAAGTTTGGGTTTAATGTAACTAACAAACAACTTCATCATTTTTGATTTTTCTAGACTTTATAAATCTTTTTATACAACCTATACTTCTATAACTATCATTAATCAATTGGTTGATGTGATTAGAAAAAACCCATAGCTGAATTTACCCATATACCGAGGTCCTTAAATGACTCTACAATTTCAGTTGCTGCACGTTGTATTAAATATTCACTTTTCAATTTGTTTCCCAAATCTCATATGCTTACTTTTTGATGTATTATCAGCATATTATCCTCCTGTGCCCAAATGGTCAATTTAGTCAAGTTATTTTGCAGACATGTCTTATCTGTAACACATGTAATCAGTTTACCCAATTTCAGGTCATCTTCATACAGACAGTAGAACACCTCAAATGAAAAGTTAGGTCTGAAAGATACACTCTAAACAACTAAGGGCCTAGGACAGAGCCATATGGGACACCCTGACTTTAACCAAGGATTTCACCTGTCCATTTGCTGTATGATACTTGCCATGTCCTATTTGTAAGCCATGCAGCTATTCATTTTATCAAGAGTACATTGATACCTAGTTGTACTAATTTATTGATCAGTGTTTTGTGTATGACCCTGTCAAATGCTGAAGTTAAATCTATATAAATTACATCACAGCACAATTTTCATTCATAGTTGTTATTATATTGTTATAGAACATCATGTTACAAGTGGTAATAATCTGTTTTCAACATATGCATGCTGATATATGGTTTCAAGTCCCAACCTACCCAGTTCTGACAATAACTTATCCAGTATTACCTTCTCCGTTATTTTTCCACAACAGAAAAGTAGACTTAAGGGTCTGTATGACTCTGGGTTTGTCCTACTCCCCTTTCCCTTAATGACAGGTTTGATAAGTGCATGTCTCCAATCTTGAGGAATCTCCCCATATTTATATGACCTAGTGAATAATAGATGTAATGGTACTGTAAGTTCTTGCTGAAGTGTTCTCAGGTCATTGTTACTAATTCCATCTCCTCCCTGTGCTTTGTTTGGATCCAATGTGCACAGTTCTTTTTCAATATAATGTAATTTGATTTCAGCATCTGGTGTTACCTGGATGTCACTAGGACAACTTATTACCCCTTTTGTGGAGCATAAGATTTTGTAAATATATCTATAATCTGTTGTGTCTGAGAATACATTTTAGAATCTGCACACAGTTTATCAATTTGTGTGTCTTTACTCCTTCCACATCTTATATGTCTATAAAAAGGTTTCCTATTATGCTCAATATTTTTATATAATTTTTTTTTCAAAATGTTTTTGATCTTGTCTCGAGTTATGCTTAATCTGTTTGTCCAACTTGTTTATTT
The DNA here is from genome assembly GCF_019279795.1 of Protopterus annectens. Lineage (NCBI taxonomy): Eukaryota > Metazoa > Chordata > Ceratodontiformes > Protopteridae > Protopterus > Protopterus annectens. The sequence goes on from NC_056744.1 coordinate 298,994,128, forward strand.
CAGTTTTCAAAGTTGTAGTTCAACCACTCTTCCATTTCTTACATTTTTTGTCTCTCATCTTAATCAGATATCTTGCTCTTATGGAAATATACCCCCCTGATGTTGTATGCCTAGATCCTGATGTTAAATATTATTTAGATTTTTTGCACTCAAACCATTTCTCTTCCAAAACTTTCCACATTCCATCTGCAGTTTTTTCCACTGAACACCTCACTCCAGTTAGTTTTACATAGTGACTGTTTTGCTTCCATATAATCTGTAATTAACCTTATGTGCATTGGTTTAGATTTCAGTTTGGCTGAATTATCTAGCAACAATTTAACCTTTATAACCCCATGATCACTGCACATCACTGATGGTAAAACTTGACTTGAAGTAACAGTAATTTCTTTAGGAACACAAACAATGTCTAGTTTGTTCCATCCCCTGGTAGGTTTTTTACAGTCTGAAGCAGTTGTTGTTCCTGAATATATGTTGCAAATAATTTCCTTACTAAAGTTGTTGGATCAATATTATTGCAGTCTATTTCTGGTAAATTTAATTTCCCAGCTAATATTATTCTTTTCTCCTGTGTTTCATTGCAAACAGCAAACTTTATTAAAACATTGAGCAGTCTCACTCTGGTGAAATGGACTTTTAACATTCTGATGAAGTTCTTTTCACCGGGAAGAAAGTGCTCAATGTTTTATTAAAGTTTGCTGTTTGCTGTGTTTCACCGTGGACTCCTTCATCTGTTCTTAGTTGTTTTTGTTGTTTTTCTTCTGTGTTTTATGCAAGAAATGTATGAATTCCTTTAGGTCATCTGCACTTGTAAAATAAAGTCACATGACCATGTTGTATCCACTTGAATAAATATACAGGTGCATAAACAGATACAACTTGGTCATGTGACTTATTTAATTATTTTATTATTTAATTACAGCTGTATATATTTGTACCTTTATTAGTTGATTCAGGTTCTGATGAAGTCCCGCTCAGTGCAGGGACAAAAGCACATGAATTTTATTTGAATTGTGCTTAACTTTTATATCTTGTTGCACGTTGTGGAGTGTACTGTGTTTAATAAACTTGTTTTTGTTGTGGAATACCCTGCTTGTGCTTTTTTAAGGTTGGATTGACCAGCTGGATTCCTCGTTGGTGGATACTTCAAAAGACATTAAGCCCAGTTCATCTTCTGCCAGACAGGATTATGACAGACATTTGGCATTCTATGACTCTAGCAGACAACTAATAGACAGCAGATAATGGTGGCAGCCTGCAAGTATGTTATATTTGTAGCTCATTCAGAGGTTTCTGATTAACATTTCTTACAATAAAGTAGGAAAATAGACAGGTCAATGACATAATTAAACAGTTTCTCTTAGGTCTGTTATCCTGAGGCTCCATTTATAAATGGTTAGTACAGGTGGTCTTAAATGATATGGAATCTTTTCAGGAGACACAATTTAGCCATATATCCTGCAACAGTGGTTTCAATTAAAAACTCCACCATTCATTGCTGTCACTTATTTTATATCATAAATAGAACTGGCTTGCACATAGGCCAACTAGACGGCAGCTAGGGTGCCGTATTTGTAGGGTTATGCTGTTTCCCTATTTACTTATTTAATTTTTAGAGCAATGTTTCTTTGCTTAAATAAATAATTAAATAAAGCACCCCGCTGAAAGAAAATGCAAAATATTGCCCTGGCATAGAAGGCCCTGGTGGGGTAGTAGTGGTGTTCTAGATGACTTGACATTCAAGTCACGTCACATCAAACTTGAAAGTTTTGAGGTCATGGAAACAACACCACACATTCAAATGTAGGTGCAAAGCTGCCTGAAGAAGTCTTTTTTTTTTATATATTTATAAGCAAGAAGTATGAATCTTTAATGGCTGTCTTTACTGACTAATTGTAATGGTAAACAATTTACCAGAAAAAATACTAGAGACAGAGGTCAAAACTATGAGACAAAATCATGGGCATTCTGTACCATTCTGGACGGAGAAATCAGGAAAGACATAATGAGATTTTGTGTACTTTTGTGTAAAAGTGTACTTATTAATTTTTCAATAAGGCTGGCATTGATCAACCAGATCTCAATCAGATATTTTGGGCAGTATTTCTGGCTTTCTGATTTGTGTGAATAATTAAGATGAGTGGAATGTATGAGTGTTACTATTTTTACAATTATACTAGTAATGATAACTGTATTTTTGGCAATATTTCTCTGACTTTGTAACTTGTGTGGAGCAACTTGGAATAATTAACTTGCTTGTGTGGACTGTAGAAGTGAAATATTATTACATAGCCATTAGATGTCATGAATATAACTGCAGGATGAGGGTTAGGGGTTGCCTGGATGAAAGTAACTGGTCCTCTTGTCAATTGCTAAGTTTAAACAATTTCTATCTGGCTTTGAAGGACTAGTGGGCGTTTGTGAGAAGTAAGATGGACTGATTAACTGGGCACCTGATATGCACAGAGTAGGTATAATTGCTGTCTTCTTTGGAGGAAAATGGTTATCTGTCTGCTGCTGTTAGATTTTTATTTTGGCTCTGCAGGACTAATGTGACTATGTGAAGCAATGTGATATATTTTAAACTGCAACAACTGTTTGGAGCAAAGATGAAGTATATTACACAGTCTTCCTATTTTAGCACATCTGGTAGTGAATGGTACCATTTTCACCAATCAGGGTGACATAGCAAATGTACTGGCTGATAATTTCAGCTCTAACCTCCCCTCTTACTCCCCCCCAACAACTTACTTCCTCCCAGCTATCAGCAGGGACCAGGTTCTGGCAGCACACACTAAAGCCAAGAATACAACCTCCATGGGTCCTGACAACATCCCCTGTTGCCTCCTGAACAGTCTACAACATGACTTTTCAGGACCACTTGAGACACTGTTCAGCTACAACCTTGAAACAGGGTACGTTCCAAGTGAATGGAGGACCACAACAGTAATTTCCCTCCACAAGGGTGGACCATCAACTGACTCATTGAACTACAGTCTCATCAGTCTAACAAACCTAATATTCACAGCCATGGAAAAAAATATCGTGGAAATGATAAACAAGGACACTGGCAACCTAGAGACACAGGATTCATCTTGATTTGGCTTTATTAAGGAAAGGTCATGCCTACTTAACCTGGTGGACCTCTTTGAGAGGGTCACCAAGGTAATGGGCAAGGGTACAACAGTTCATACTATGTACCTTGACCTGGCTAAGCATTTGATACAATATCCAGCTGAGGCATTGTTGAGAAGATCTAGGCTTAAATCCTTATAAAACTCACAGGATTGTCAGCTGGCTCACAGATGGAACCCAAGAAGTCAGGATTGGTGAAACCACCTCCATCAAGAGACCAGTCACTAGTGGAGTACTTCTCAGAAGACTAATGTTCAATTCCTCTGGCTCACTAAGTTTGCAGATGACTGTACATTGGGAGCTATTATGGGTTCCCCCCAAGATACCAACATCTTATACGTGGGTTTAACACAGACAAATGACTGCTGCCAAAGCCATGGCCTAAAACGCATTGCCAAAAATACATTCTAATACCCTTTGGGAAACTGACAATCCAAATTAATCCTTCTATAAATATAATGTCCCTAATAGTCAAGCCAGTAGTAAGGGATCTGGGAACATATGTAGACAGCAATCTGGCCTATGACCAACACATAGATAAGATAATAAGAAAATTATTCTATGTCACCCAACTTATAGGTAAGGATATAGCATGCAGGCCCATGGAAGGTATAGTACCAGTCTACTCAGCCCTTATCAGACCTATCATTGAATACAGTGCCCATTTGGCATGTATCTAACCAGGCACTTGCAACAGCTGGAACGTCTGAAAAGATTTCTCACCAGGAGAATTCATGGCAGGAAAACCATGACCTACACTGATCACCTAAAGGCTCTGTCTTTGTATTCCATCTCTTACAGGCTGCTTAGAGGGGATATTGTCCTGGCTTACAGGGCTTCCTCAGATGCAGCCCTGATGGATCTGTTGCACACCTGCAAAACAAACAGCACCAGAAACACTAGATCCAGGGATCTGAACTTAGCTTGTGACATAAATAGAACTTACTGGAGAGACTGATATGTGTCCCAAAGGATCCATGCACTATGGAACAGGCTCCCCATCCATGTAAAACAGAGCTCAACCCTGACCCTATTTAATTGAAATCTTGACAATTGAATTGATATTACAAATTTACTCCTAGTCTGGCCCCCATGTCCCTTATGAACAGATACTGTCAATAAGAAAAGTATTATCCTAACTAACACCCCCTTTTCAAATCCTTAGTTACCTCCCTACTAACATGCCCCCCCATATAAACACTCATAATACTCAAGACCCAAATAGTTTAGGGTGCACAGCTAGACTTGGAAGGGCCCTAGTGGTCATTAGCCTATTAACAACCTATGAACCTACAAACAATTAGATGTCCGAATCGTACATAGAAGTAGCTGTAAGAGCTTGGTGGGGGTTGCCTGGATGAAAGTAACTGACCCTGTTGTCACTTGCTCAGTTTAAAAGACATCTCTCAAAAACAACATGGGACAAATGCATCAAAGAATATGGAGCCCTTCAGAACTTCAGGGAGCAGGTGGCCCCCACACACCAAGTCTGTATACGTGGGTTTTGACATGGACTTAGTAATCACCTCTGTCCTGAATGCCACTTAGTCTAAAAGCAGCCCTGCTCATAGGTGGACATAGAAGGTCACTGTACTTATGTAGGGGGTTGGTGATGATGTTATTATCTTTTTAACATTTTTCCTAAGCCAATGGACTCACTATACTTGTAATGGGCTGGGAACAATGTGGTCATTATTTCTTTAACTCTCCTCACAAACATCAGAGGTGTGCACAAAGGTTACTATAGCTTGTAGTGGATAGCTGCACTGTCTAGAAGTAACAAATTAAACATGTTATTGTAATCATTATTTTTTTAATTTTCCTTACTACCAAACATCTTATGTAAATACTTGTGCCTATATTTTTGGAGAAAGTAAATAAGAATGCTGTTTATATATGTATCAGATATTTTATATATTTTATGTTCTGATTTTTCAGTTTTGTCCCAATTTGACATCAGAAAAGTGCATGCAAGGTGGCTAACTTTTGGGTGTGGGGGAGAGGAGGCACAAGCTATATAAATATGACAAATGCAGCTTGAAGTATATAAGTGTGGGCATTTGTGCCTTACATTTCATACCAGTTTATCACCAGAGTGGGATACATAGAATGTGACTACCTATTTTGAGGCAGGAAGAAGGGGGTAGGTACCATTCTAAGATATGATATATGTAGCCTCACAAGCATTTGTCTTCTCATAGATTCATAGGTTCATAGGTAGGTGCTAGGCTATTGGTCCTATGGCCCTAGGGCCTATACAAGCCTAGCCAGTTTATTGTGACATTGTATTTGGTCAGCTTAGCATTAAAACATGATGCAGCTTATTTCTTCCTCGAAATAAAAAAGTAAGATTAAGTGTATTTAATGTACACATGATTTTTGTTCAGGCAATCGTTGGATCAAAAGGTTGGACAAAAGGTCTAAAATGCACCTCAGAGCATTTAGAACCCTCATGGCTTCTGAGGGCCTAGCGGTTCCAGTCACCCAACTTGTAGTTATTTCCACTGCAGTTATTACAAGGTAGTCTTAGTCAGTTAGGACATGTTGAAAGAATGCAGGAAAAAGAAAGCTGAAGAGAAAAGCTAAACTTTTTTTTCTGATCATGTTTTTTGTTTGGGCAATCAGTGGGTGAAAAGGTTATTTAAAAACTATAAAATGTACCTCAGAGCATCTAGAACTCCCCATGATTTAATGCAGTTATTTTCCCCAGAGTAATCTGAGTGCAGTCTTACTCAGATAGAACATGTTGAATTAATGAATAACTGCAGGTAAAATGAAAAGTATGGCAAACTTTGAGAAGAAAAAAAGTAATGCAAATAATGTGAGCAGGTCAAGATTGGTGGGGGGGGGGGTGAGGACATGGAGCTGTTTTGCCTATTTTGCCAGTTTACCTAAGATTGGCCCTGAACATTCATAGGTTCATAGGTGCGTACTAGGCTAATGGCCCTGGAGCCTTTACAAGCCAAGCCCATAGGATTACCCTGGCATCGTGCCACCTGACCTTAATTCCCAGTGCCTCTGCTGAGTAGAGCCACTGGAGTGATCCCTGGGGTGAATTTTCTATTTCCCATCCACTCATCAAGATTTCTCTTGAAGAGGGCCAGTGAGGTGCTCTGCTTGACATGTATGGGAAGTCTATTCCATAGCATGGGCAGTCTCTGGGTTATGAACCTGTCCCTCCAGCATGTTCTGTTGATTGTGGTAGTGGGGTTGAGGTCTCTGGAGCGTGTGGTGCAGAGGGATTGGGATTTCTTTAGATGTAGCATTTCTAACAGAGCTGGGTCAGACATGACTTTGTAAGTCAAGCAGAGATCGCCTCTAAGTAGGCGATATGGGACAGAGAATAGTTGGAGTTTTTTGGGTCTGTCCATCTAGGACAAGTGTTTAAGGCCTAGGATCCTCTTTGTGAGGTACTTTTGTGGCCTCTCCAGTTGTTGAAGGTGTCTAGTGAGGTACATGCCAAATGGGGCATTGTACTCATTGATTGGCCTAATGAGGGAAGAGTAGAGGGAGACAATGACCTCTTTCTTCCTGAATGCAAAACTCTTAGTAATGATATGTGCCACATAGCAGGACATTCTGACCACAGTGGAAACGTGGTGGTCAAAAGAGAGGTTGCTGTCAACCTGTGTTCCCAGATCTCTTATAATGCCATCTGTATTCAGTGGACTACCATCAATGTGGTAATTCAAGGGAACTGGGTTTTTCCCAAGAGGGATGACGACACAATTTTTGGCATTGAGCTTAAGGCCATATTTCTGACACCAGTCGCTGGTATCATTGAGGCCTTTCTGTAGGATGTCAACATCACTTGGGGAGTTAATAATAGCTCCCAACTTGCAATTGTCTGTGAACTTTGCCAGCCAGAGTCCCTTCATGTTGGCCTGGACTTCAGAGAAGTAGATACCAAACAGGAGAAGACCCAGGACCGAACCTTGTGGGACTCCACTCGTGACTAGTTGGCAGTCTGACTTGGAGTCAGCTACTTTCACACTGCGGGTTCTATCTGTGAGCCAGTTTGCAACTAACCTAGTGATATAGGGGCTGATGCCTAGCTTAATGAGTTTTTCTATGATTCCTGAGTGGGGAATGGTATCAAAGGCCTTGGTCAGATCAAGGTAGGCTGTATGAACCACATTGCCTTCATCCACAGCTCTGGTGACTGACTCAAAGAAGTCAACCAAGTTGAGCAGGCATGATCTACCCTTCACAAAACCAAATTGTGTAGGATCCAGAGTTTGGAGATTCCCTATATCCTTGTTTATTAGGTCCATGATGATGTGTTCTGTAGCTTTGCATATCAGACACATCAGGCTAATTGGGCAATAATCCCCAGGGTCTGTAGTTGCTCCTCCTTTGTGGAGAGGGATAACTGTAGCAGTGCACTATTTGGTAGGGACAAAGCCTGATGTGAGGCTGTGATTGAACAGGGCACACAAGTGAGGTGCCAGTTCACTCTGTAGTTCATGTAGAATACAGCCAGGGATATTGTCAGGTTCCATAGAAGCTGTATTCTTGACCTTGGACAGTGCTGCCTGTGCAGCAGTAATACTAGGTCCCTGGCAATCTACTGGTATTGTGATTGGTCCTTTGGGGGGGTAGGGATAAAGTTAGCACTGAATCTGTCAGCCAGTATATTGGCAATATCTGTTGGCTTGGTATAGGAGGTACTATTGTGCAGTAGCTCAGAGCAAATCTGGGTATTGCCGTGGAGATTCTTTACATAACTATAAAAGGCCTTATGGTTGTCTTTACTATCTGCTGCAATTCTGTTTTCATAGCTGGCTTTAGAGGACTTGATGATGGATCTTAACTTTTGTTGAGGCTGATAAGGGAGTTTTTCCAGTCTTGGGACTTCGCCTTATTCCGCATCAGTTTCCTCCTGTTGTGGAGTATGTTTATGGCAGGGGACCACCAGATTGGCTTCCTTTTTTTTTTTGAGGAGAGCGTCTTAGTTCAGTTGAGTATGGCGAGATCCATGCATTTGGGTATGTGTTCATACAGTGCATTGGTGTAGGATTCGGCAGTCATGCATCTATTCTCCATTTGCATGGGGGCCGTGAAGTTAGCCACCTCTATTTTTAGGAGCTCAAAGTTAGCTTTGGAGAAATTTTTCATGGTGGTTACCTTTGTGGGGTGGGGTATAACCAGGGGGGAGTTGACTATTGGTGTAGAGCAATGGTCGCCCATGTTAGTAATGACCAGGTCAAGGATGTTGCTACCTCTAGTGGGGGTAAGAACGAGCTGGTCCAGAGCACTGGAATTAATGAATTCCAGAAAGCATTAGGCAAGTGTATTGGTACATGAGTAGTTTTCCCAGTTAATGGAGGGGTAGTTGAAGTCACCCAGTATGAGAGTGTTAGGTTGAACCCTAATATTCTCCAGGGTGCTTAGGAACGTGGAGTGTGAGTCTTGGAACATGGTTGGGGACCTATAGCAGGCTATGACTTGAATTGCTGTCTTACCCAGTGTTAGCTGCACCTGAAGTATCTCAGATTCATTATGTTGGGCTACCAGTCTGGAGGTGTGTGCATCCTTTATGAATATAGAAACACCACTGCCTTTGGAGCTTCGGTCCAAGTTCTGGGGCCAAAAGGTGTGGATTGAGTTATAGGTAGTACAGGGTACTTTCTTCTGCCTTGAACCAGGTTTCTGTTACAGCACAAATGTCAATGTTTTCTATTTGAAGGAGTGCTTTGAGTGAGTGCATTTTGAGATTTAGACTTCTAGCATTGAGCAACATGACTCTCAGATTGCATTTGCTTGTAGCTATTATGGTGGTAATTTGGTCTTTGGAACACCTCCTAAAAAAGCACTATATGGGTAGCAAGAGCCTTGGCCAGTATCTGGAAGCCCAGGAGTGACAGATGCAGGCCATCTCTGGCAAAGCATTGAGGCCTGTCAGTCATTTAATCCCAGGCAGACAGATACTGGATCCCCTTAGAATGACACCAGAAACTTAGCCAATTGTTGAAATCAACCATTTTCTGCTTGTACTGTGGTATCATTCTGGGTGATGGTGGGATGCTGCTCAGGGCTAGGGTCATATCCGCCTGGGCTACATAATCCAAGACCTCCTCCATGTCTCTTTTCATGTAGACAAGGAGGTACATCTCAGGTCATTCACACCCACATGTACAATGACAGAACCATATTTGTACCTGTTGTTGAGGGACCTGCGTGCATGAGTTATGTGGCAGATCCTGGCACCTGACAGGCAGCTGACTGTTACTTTCTCCTTATTCAATCTAGTGAGTAGGACATCAGTGTGCCTCACTATCGAGTCACCTATGACTAGTGTGTTGGGCATGCAGTTTTGCCTTAGGGGCTTTGGTTGAGTGGCACACTGTTTAGGAGAGTTATGTGTCTCATCATTAGTGTTGTGTTGTGGTGGTCGGGTGTGTTTCTGCCTTGGAGGCCTTTGCTGTTTGTGTAGATTTTTATTGAGAGCCTCCATGAAGGTGGGTGTGTGGTTTGTGTTTTTATGTGAAGGCAGTGCTGGTGTGTGTTCTGGAGGGTTATGTGTTCCATGTGGTGTGGTGCAAGTGTTGACCTTCTCCTCTTGACCAACTATTCCGGTCTTGGCTGGAGAGTGCATGGCTTCCAATTTGGATATATAATTGCATCTCTCACAAGTCTGAGTGTTGGGAGGTAAGAGGAGAGGGTTGTCAGTGTTCATGAGGCAGTTGCTACATTGCCTCAGGATGCCCAAGTTCACCAGGTTAATAGGAGAAAGCACAGGAAACTGACCTTTAGACCTGCCTGGAGGGTGAGCATTAATAAATATTGGAGTTGTTTCCTTGTAGAACATTTAGTGCTGGTAGCACTTTTGTGTGCTACAATAATTGCTACAAGAAGTCTGGTAAAGTGCTAAACTAATAAGCTAGTAAATGTGCAGGCGAGGGTAGAACTAGCAGATCTAAGGAAAAAATTGAAGAGGAGACTTTGGCACTGCTCAGAAGCTTACAAAGGGTCCTGGACACAGCAAATCTGCATTTGGACTAGATTAGTTACAGGAAAGGTGGGAAACAAGTGCAGATGTGGACTTTTAAACCAGAAAGTTGAAAGAGATGGAAAAAACTGCCAAAACAGCCAATAAGCTAGTATTTCTGGGCCAGAAACCACTCCTCCTGTGGTAGATAGGCTACCTAGTGTTTACCACTTCCACTGATAAGCTAGAAGGCTTCCCTCCAACACAGAAAGGCTTGGGAGGCTGAGAAGGTTATAAACAGTTCTGGATACAACAAATCTGTACCTGGACTAGACTAGTTATAGGAAAGACAGGAAACAAGCGCAAATGCAGTCTTTTAAACCAGAAAGATGATAGAGATGGAAAAACTTCCCAAACGGCCAATAAACTACAATTTCTGGGCCAGAAACCACTCCTCTTGTGGTAGATAGGCTACCTAGTGCTTACCACTCTCACTGAAAAGCTAGAAGGCTTTCCTCCAACACAGAAAGGCTTGGGGGCTCAGAAACTTACCAACAGTCCTGGATACAGCACATCTGTATCTGGACTAGACTAGTTACAGGAAAGGTGGGGAAAAAGCGCAAATGCAGGCTTTTAAAACAGAAAGTTGAAAGAGATGCAAAAACTGCCCAAACGGCCAATAAACTACAATTTATGGGCCAAAAGCCACTCCTCTTGTGGTAGATAGGCTACCTAGTGCTTACTGCTCCCACTGTTAAGCTAGAAGGCTTCCCTCCAACACAGAAAGGCTTTGGCGGCTCAGAAGCTTACCAACAGTCCTGGATACAGCAAATCTGTATCTGGACTAGACTAGTTACAGGAAAGGCAGGAAACAAGTGAAAATGCAGGCTTTTACACCAGAAAGTTGAAAGAGATGGAAAAACTGCCCAAGCTGCCAATAAACTACAATTTCTGGGGCAGAAACCATTCCTCTTGTGGTAGATAGGCTACCTAGTGCATACCAACATATCTTCCATATCCATAGAAGCAGAAACAGGAGAAGGCAAGCTTTCCTCAATATGTTCACTTTTCTGATAAACTGTCTGAAAAATGACCAACCCTAAATAGGCATACTCATCCTAGGCTCATGATTTCTATCCCAGCTAAGTGAAGGACCTTCCCCTGTCCCTGTCCCTGAGATTGATCAGAGTGGTTCTGCCTTACTTGCCAAGGGCATCTCTACAGCCATAGTGGAAGTAACTATGTCTCAGTCCTTGTTGGCTGTAGGTGTAACGCCAAAATGACCAGGGGAAAAAAGATGAGTGATCTGACGAACCAAGAGAGGCAGAGTCACACACCAGTAGCTGAGGCATAACAGGAAACAGCCTGATACTCTAATATTCTATGACAACTATTTTCTTCTTGCAGACAGGGAAAGGAAGAACAACCTCAAAGACCAGTAGTTGCTCCATAGGTTAAGCTGAGAATGATGCTTCAAAGACAGATAGCAGAGTCGGAATGAGTCAGTAAAAGGTAAGATCGAGAACAAGTTTTTCTGTTGTTAGTAAACCATTTACATATGTGACAGTCATGGCTGATAGGATAAACAGACAAGGATTGTAGGTACACACCTGCCTCGGAGATGCAGGTGCCACTGAGCTGTCAAACTTCATGTTCTATGGAAATTTCTGCAGTACTGCATACCAGGAATGACTGAAATAGGCAGATTATGTTCACAAGTTGTCCCCTCAATGTTGTATCGTGGGTTCTTGGTCTGGTTTCAGATGATGATAAGGTTCAGTCTGAGATAAAATCATGAGTGAACAATGTCTCCCTCATTATTTCTAATCATCTTTAAATGTTGGAAATACTTTAGTCAGGAGTTGGAAGTTTATGGAACACTTTCTCTTACCAGCTATTTAAAGCTTATAGTAATGATATCAGCTGTACCTCAGAGGACATATATTTGAAAAATATATTTTCTATTGGGATCATCATCCCTTATCTAAAGACAATATTATATAGTGTGTGTGTGTGTGTGTGTGTGTGTGTGTGTGTGTGTGTGTGTGTGTGTGTGTGTATATGTGCTGTACAATTCTATGATTTTACACCGTGCTTTGTTTTTTATTCTTGAAAATGTAATACAATTATCTTACTATGTGTTTATAATGGTTGTAACTCGAAAGGTAGAAATGTTTTTGTCAGTGTAAAAAAAGTAAGAATGCACAAATGAGTGAATGCTCATTTGTCTGAATTACATGTGGCTAGATTAAAGTTTTATATAGTGTAGGTAAGCAGGAATGTGCAGAAAAAATAAATGTTTGACTTAAAAGGTGACTATTGTAAAGATGTACAAGATAGCTTTAGAGTGGTTAGTGTTTATGTAAACGTTTTTGCAGGTTAGAATAAGGGTAAAGTAAGGGGATAGATTTATTGTTGTGCACGTTTGTTGTAATATATGTTCTATGCACAAATAATGCTAATATGTCACTATAAAGACATACCTACACAACTATATCTGACAAAAACCCTACCTAAGGTCTCAAGGTCGTATCGTCACACACACACTCTCCACGCGAGCCAACCCTAAAACTCACTAAACTGCCCCTAACCCCAATATTTGTCTAAAAAAACACTAACACACACTTACCTGACCCCAATGACCTAACACCTAACAACAGGGCTAATAATAGCAAAGCCACAATGACATCAGTATGTCTATTTGAATGGGAACCGTTCTATGTCCTTTTGTCATGTGTAGTGGTAATGTTAGGGATAGGATTTTTAGTAATATAATGTTTAGGGTTGGTGTAAGGGTTAGGGTTATCACACATAAGCAACGAAGGGCAGTTAAGTATTATAACGCTTCTTCGGAAATTATAGTGCTATTTATTAGTAATTTTTTGTTCATTTATGTCATATACTTATTTATTTATAGTTTGGTAATGGGTGTAAGTGGACTGGATTTTTCAAGACTATAGACTTCTAAATAAATGAACAAATGATTCAAGTCTGACAATATGGTGAGTGGAGAAATATCTGGTTTCATATGAAATAAAAAATGCAGCTTGAATATCCTGTAGTGTGATCGCACAATTATACTATTTGGAGCAACAATGTCAAAAGTGAAATGATTGTTACACAAAATATCAGTCATACATTGCATAACACTATGAAATGGCTATAGTGAACACCATGAAAAGTATAAATACTTAAAAGGAAGGATGAGTTTTAACATTGTAAAAGACATTAATAAGCAAACAAAGTTATATGGTTTGTTACTGTTAAATTTTCCTCATGCTGGCCATTAAAGTTAATAAAACAATCTGCCCTTCCTTTGCGGAATATTGGCTAAATCAAGTTGAGTAAACAACCCCAGAAATTCATATTTATTCAGGCCACATACTGAAACAGACAAGCCAAAAGGTATGTAGATACCGATAAGTTGTTACATTTGAGAACACCCTCTGCATTCATGGTACATCTTGGCTGAAACACTGACTACTTCACAATTCATAGAAATAAGCCCATAACTATTAGCATGGGTTCATTGTACTACCACAGAGGGCAATGCATGAAAAACAGTGCTCCAGCTCAGTGTAAAGCTCATGTCAACAGCATAGAGGCTTCCACAAGCATGACATAGTAGTGGGGAATAGTAGCTGGAAGGAAAAGTGCATAACATGGCTGGCAGTGTACCTGCATTGGAACAAGATGAGAACAAGTTAAGAAAGATACGGACTCATGGCAAGGCAGCTATGTACCTACATATAAATAGGGGAGTCTGTTCCTGGATAAAGGGGTTCACAATGATAATGGCATATAACAGGTGAGCCTATGCACCCTGGAGGTACACTAGGCATATGTTCAGGGACACTAATTTATGGTTCTTGAAATGCAAAACTCCATGTCATAAGATGAAATCTGGGTATTATACCAACAATTTTTAAGTATAATTTCTGGTCATTACTGTGATTCCATTGCATTTCTGTGTATCTGTATATATGCAAAATTAAATATATCCAAGTGTAATTCTTGTGCATCCCTTTATGAGGAGAAGACAGGGGATGCTGAGACAGAGTAATGGATCAAGTGAATGATGTAAAAGATAAAGAAAAGTATAAAGCTCTGTTCAGATACATCTGTTGCATTAAGTCATTTTAAAATTTCAAGACTCAAACCATTAAATTTCATGATAGGGCTTTATCTATGAATAAAATGGTAACAGCACAATTATTTGAATTAAAGCATATTGTAAAGTTGTAGTTAGACCTGGGTGATTTTATTAGTAATAAAAGTCTTTCAGCTTTTCCTGGTTAGGGGTCACAGCGAAACTCCGGTCTACTCATGATTGGCAGTTGATTTTACAGTGCCAATTTGCCAGCCCGAGGCCCAACCTTCAACGAAGGCATGCCCATTCATGCTCACACCTACCTGCATGCCTTTAATGTCACTCGACCGCGGGGAGGGCATGCAAACTCCACACAGAAGGTGCTCCAGCCGAGAATCAAGCAGGATAACCTCTTGCTGTGATGCGACAACGCTAACCACTGGGCCACCGCAGCTTGATTTTATTAGTAATGACAATGTAATTTATCAAACATAGGTTCAAGAAGGCTTTGCTGATAATTGTTAAGAGATAGGTATGTTAAGCAGACCTATAACATACCAAAATGTTAGTCACTCAAGTGGAAAGAATTTTATGCTATGAAATTTTGTGTAAGAAAATACCTGAAAAAGTGAACAATGTTCTTTATTTTATGTTTTAAATAAAGTAAGTGGGGGCATATTGCTAAAGACTGTGGTAGGGAAGTAAACCAGAAAAACCTGTTCAAACAACTGGAGAGCCAGGAGGGAGTGAAGAGGCCATGGATTGCAATGTTCAATGTTCAATCTTAGCCAAAGATCTTAAACAGGATCAGTACTGACCACTGTTCATAAAGGAAATGACCAAAACACAGTTTCACTATTCCATAGTGCATAATTAATGAAGTGTGTTATAAAGGTATATGGGCAAGAGTTACAAGGCCTGATGAACTCTAACAGCATAATTTCACTAGTAAATGAGTTATATATTTGTAGGAAGAAATCCCACTCACAAAGGTCTGCTCAAGTCATCTGTATTCATAGGAAAAGAGACACTGTCAGGTACCCAGGTACATATAACTCCACTTTGTGAAGGTACTACATAAAGTGGCCATAGTCTCTAAAGTATTGGAAAAATTTCCTTTTTCAATAGATTTTAGAAACGGTGGGAAGGTGGGAATATTAGGGAACTAGGTATGCCCTAATTTGAAGGGACCTAACCAAAGCAGATCATTACTTTGTAATACATTGACAATTCCACAGGTCTAGAGACATAAAGAGCTAGAGGTCTGAATAAGTTTATTAAAGGAAAGAGAAGACCCTTGCCCCTGCACTACGATACTGATTGAGACAGCTTACAATGGTAGATGGCAGTGAGTACCCAAGGATGAAGAAAGCTCTCAGGAAATTAAGTTGGGGTCAAGACCACAGGACAGGGTAACAGAAAATAGTGAACATGGGGGGTTTCAGGCCTGGGAGACATGAGAGTGAATTCTTTTGAACATTGATGTGAGTTACCCTTCCACAGAAAGGAGTTGAACACAGAGATTCCTTCCCTCTCTTACTGAGAGAGGAGGCTGAACCTACTACCTCCCAAAATACACAAGAAGAAAAAAGCTCTTGGACTATCCAGCATCCAAATAGGTTGACTGAACTTCAAGAGGGCCCAGGGGAAGGGTGGAAAACGGAGTCATGATAGAAAGAACATAGCCAAGCTGAAGGGGGAATATTCCTCTGTAGGTCTTCTTCCAGCCTTTCTCTAGTTTGAGCAGCAGAATGATTCAGTATATAGGGTAGCAAGGGAGAGAGAAAGAGAGGAAATCAAATTGTAGTAGTAGTTATTAATGTGTAAAACTTTTATGGACATGGTTATGAAAATGGCCCCAGCCATGCGCTGGGGGCCATTTGCTCAAGGAAAAAATGGCTGGGTAACCTGAGGAAAAATGAGAATTATTGGGACAGCTGTCCTGAATGCCAAAAGATAAGCCCTAATCTGGGTTTTTGGGATCTCTTAATAATGCCCATAACTGAAATTTCACTTGAATCAATTTCTATGGATATATGGGTCAATTAGTCAGGTCCAGCAATGGACATCAATGTATTTTTTCAGTGTTAGGCTATGCTACCAGATTTCCTGAGGTTATTCTCATCTTGAAAGCTAACTTCAAAACCATAGGAAAGGAACTGGTACTGCTATTCTCTTAAGTAGATATTCCAAAAGAAATTTTACAGATGAAGGCACACCCTTTATGTTCAAAATTATGTGGCACGTCTGTCAAAGGTAAAGTAACAACTGAGAATGTCCATTTACTAGGCGTATACTCATGGTTTGTGAAACATTTTAAAGGAATCCTGATATCAGTGCTGAGAAAAGTCATAAGAAAAAGTTGGAAAATTGGGACTAACTTTTGTCATATTTTAAGTTTTCGGTCTGGGAGATGCCTCAAACCTCTGTGGGATTTAACTTCTTTGAACTGTTGTATGGAAGATGCCCCAGAGGGCTATTAGATATAGTAAAAAAGACACTTTAAGAAGACACCAACTTACAGGAGAGAGCAACAGTGGTAATGCCAACTAATTGGGAACTATGGAGATGGCACAAACTAGCTAACAAGGTGGTCTACAACAGGAATGCCAAAATTAGGAACTAAAAGAACACTGCATTTCATCATGTATCCTACAAATAATTTACCAACAATCAGATGACATTTTAACCAATCCCAAAATAAACAAATATCTCTCATATCAAATTTTTAAACCAGTCAGTATTTATCCCTTTAAGTTTCACAATATTAACTTTTAAAATAACGCTTCCTTTTATAAATGTTTTGCTTAATATCATATGCCCTCCTTCCAGAAAACAAGACCTTTTCAGTATAATAGCTTTTAATTCACTCACATTACTATTATGTACCTCGCAAAAATTCTTAGCTACAGAATTTTCTAAATTTTTTTCCCCTAAGGGTCCCAAGTTGTAACCTTACTTTAAATTTTCAACTTATCTCAATTTTGTTATCAGGTCACAGGAACACTTCAAGATATAAATGACTTGTGAGGAACTATTTGTCCACTTTTGTGTTGCTGAGGTAAATTAAACTAAAAAGTTTTGGCTAAGTCTAGATGTCAAAAGTTCATACACTAATAAATACCAAGAGGTTGATGTAGAGACTTCATGTATTTGGGAAGTGGTATAGCTATAGAGTATATTTATGAGACTGTGATTTTTTTTATTCATATTTTTTCAGCTATTCTATTAAAAAAGTTTTGCTTTCTGGAAGGTAATGTGAAAGTATAACCTGCATATCTCCTTTGCTGAATTATTGGCTTACCAATAATAATCTTTGTCAAGTTTGCTTCAGGTGGTGCATCTGAGACATAGTAAAAGAATTTGGAGTTAAACAGTGGCAGAGTAGCTCCAATGGAGTAGATTTTTCTGGAAGGTAGGAGGACAATTGTACTATTATCAATTGGCTTGTTTTGTTACAAGTGAAAGCTGTGTCAGTGTAGGTAAGGGTGTAAGACTGCCACAAATCTAAAGGGAAAGGAACCAGAAATCAACACTGATGGGTAACATGGTAGGATATGGGGTCATCTGCATCAAGCTGGGTTACAAACAGGAGGAAAGCTGTGTATGACTAGACGCTATCACTGTTTGGATAAATGGCTATAAGTATATACTTTGGGCTGTTTGACAAGGTTGTTATATTCAAAATTGATGACTATGTTCAAAAATAAAAAAAAGATGATATTGTTGTCTTCTTCTGGTCATAAATAATTCTAACTGTGTAAAATAGCATACTTATTGTTATAATGAAACATGGTGGATGGTTTCAAGACACAGGGGTATAGCTGAGGCAAAGTAATATTTGTCCTGTTGCAATGAGGTATATGCAAAACTGGGGAACTTGTTTCTTAAGTCTGTCCTTTTTTGAGGGAATGATCTGGGCCATAGGGCTGATGCAAGATTAGACCCATGAAAAATAAATGTTAGATTCATACACTTGGGCAGGGTATAATATTGGTCAATATGGAAGAGAATGTTATTAAACAGAAAGCTGAAATATATTCTGTAACTAAGTTTCAAATACCTGGTTTATGTTTGGTGATACATTAGCCTTTTATCATTAGTAGACTAGTCCAGAGACAGGCTAAAGAGCCAAAGGATATTGAGAGAACATAGAGATAAGTCAGCACACGAATAAGTAGGATGAGACAGTTACACACCCACATTTTAAAGGTAGGAACCAAGGGTGGTTAAAAATTTCAGTAGTGTGTAGTTTCGATTTAGTGATAGTTTGGTGTTGTTGTGTCAGTAAAATAAAATTTGGGTAAGTGAAAATTCGGTCTACTAAAGTAAGAGAGAAGGTGGACGACACTGGGGAAATGAGGTATCATAGAACTTAGGGTGTTAGAGGTCAGAGTGAGGGATCCAGAATAAATGGAGGAAGAGGGCACAAGTGGGCAACTGGACACTATCTGAGCAAAGGTAGGAATCATTTAGGTGTATTGTTTATTAAGGTGGATTACCTTACTTCCCCTCATGTCTAAGCATGGGTTTCAAGTTCATCCCCCCTCTAGAGGTACAGTGTGGGGAAAATTAATCCCTTCTCTGCTGGGTTTATGCCAAATGAGACTCCTGTGGACCTTTGGAATGAGAGGATTAGCTGATGTTGATTGCAGTGTGATCAGTTGGGTCATACAGGCCTACCTTCAGATTGCTGTGGAAAGATTCTTTTTAATTGGGAGTGGTGAAATGTATTTTGTAGAGGAGGGTCATCCTTCCCACCTTATGGTAATGGAAGGTATGCTCTGCTCAAGAGACATATGAAAGGGATAAAGTTTGCCCATTGAAGAAAGGCCAGAAGAAAGTCTAAATAAATAGGCTCCACCCACACTTCCAATGAGCAGTTTAGGATGGAAAGATTTTTAGGTTGTTAGATTTTAAAGGAGGAAGATCTTTTTCTCCCTCATGAACTAGAATAAAAGCAGGTCCATTTCCGCTTTTCTCAGTGTCAAAGTTAATCTCTCCTCTGATGGTCTGATGTTATGTAAGATTCATGTGGACCTAGGAACAGAAGGTGTTATCTGATGCTGTCTATAGTATGGCATATGAAAATAAAGGGGTTTCACAGGGTAGCTGAAATACCTTAATATTTGCAGGGTAAGGTTTGAGTGTAATGGCCTACCCTCGCATCATGGTGGGTGGATCTTAGAATAGTAAAGAGCATTTGTAGAAGGGTGACTCCCTTCCTACTGGATGGGAATGGATGGTACACTCTCTAAGAAAGATATCTGGTAGGGGAGAGCAGAACTCCCAGACCAGTATATGCATATCTTACTTGGTCAAATGGAATAGAGTAAGGTTGTAGTTAAGCTACTCTTGAGATAGTCTTTGTCAAAGGGTAAATCTAAATTGACAAAAGTAAGGCTGACTGACAGATTTCCAAACTAATCAGTATAGTTCTTATTTACAGAAATATAAGTGCTTAATGTTGGGGATTATACTGAAAAACTACTTTATTAGGTTACATAGATAAAATCTGTAGAAATAAAGTTAAGAAATGCCTAAACACTTATGCTGAAATGCAAAATAAAGAAGTACAATGTTAGCCAAAAAAGTTAAGAAGATAACATTAAAGCTACATTTAGGATAAATAATAAACTCCTAATAGAAATACTGTAATCTGTTTCTGTCCTGCCAATAAAGTATGGTAAAAATAAATCAAACCAGGTGTGTGGCTATAATTATCTGTGTGGAGGAGCTAGAATTGCAATTTGCTTTAATATGTAGGAGTTGAATAAGTTCGTATCTCTGCAGTAAAGAGTTAAATATGAACTTCCTGGGTATCCGCATTTGAGAGTTATGCAGTAAAGCTGTATCCATAATAAGTTCCATACCAACTGTCTTTTTGCAGAACTTACATTATAAATACATATTGCAAATTGAGAAAAAGTATTTAATCTAAAATCAGTTACTAGATGGTTAATACAATATGCATGTTTAAATGTTGAATGTGTGTGTGTGTGTGTGTATGTGTGCGTGTGTGCGTGCGTGTGTGCGTGCGTGTGTGTGTGTGTGTGTGTGTGTGTGTGCGTGCATGTGTGTGTGGTACAATGGAGGCACTGTAACAGTAGCATTCTGTTTGATAGCACAGCAGGAACTGATCACTATTGTACTTGATAGCCTACTAGTTCCGGTGAAGAAAGACTTAGACCTAAGAATGCCAAATAATTTATAATATGTACAAGCTGCAGGCATGCTTGCATTTTGCAGCTGTTACTCCTTTACCTGCCTTTGTCCTGAAGCAATGTACTGAAGTATAACTGAAGAATTTACAAAGACAGTAAACGCACGTCATCTGGTAAGCTAAAGGACCTGTGTACAAATGATCATATTAATTTTTTTTATGTAAGCTGTTTGCATTCTATTTAATGAAATTGTTGGTTTACATATAAGTTATTCCTTTACTTCTCCTACATGATTGAGCACTGATGCATCTATTAGCAGCCTGATACAATTGTTGGGCAGCACAGTAAATATGTGTGCCAGTTGGAAAGGTAACAGTGTTGTCAATATATACATTAGCAGTTCAATGGCATTATCCTTAAAAATCCACAAATAATTCATCTTTTATATTCACATTTATAATAGTACCTTAACATCTCATATACAAACTTTTTATCTTGAAGTTGTGTTGCTACAGCTTAGTTTTGTGGGATGAAGATTAAGTGATGTGTGTCATTTGATAGCATTTTAAGCTTAGAACTTTGTAAATAAAACCTAGTAAATGCTTCACGTGTATTTAAGATTGAATCTTGATAAATGTATATGTGTGTGTGTGTGTGTGTGTGTGTGTGTGTGTGTGTGTGTGTGTGTGTGTGTGTACATCTATCTGCATGTATATGCATCTTATTTGGTATTTTACATTTGCTGTGAAACAAGGTCTAGGTAGAATAGGATATTAACCGCACTGACAAAGTGTTCCCTTTCACATTTCTTAGAAAACTGCAGCTATTAATTTTTTAAGGCATACCTCAATATATTTTCTTCATTGTTAAAATTCATGTGCCACTCATTTCTTTTTCTTGATGCCTGATTAAAAACAGTAGAATGTTAGTAGAATGTTAGGAGGCCCAATTTTGTTACAAAACAGAGTACAGTTGAAAATTTGCCTATAATACATTGAATACAGATCTCCTGGTGAACAC
Source organism: Protopterus annectens (assembly GCF_019279795.1). NCBI lineage: Eukaryota > Metazoa > Chordata > Ceratodontiformes > Protopteridae > Protopterus > Protopterus annectens. Next base: position 299,015,468 of record NC_056744.1, read on the forward strand.
CTTTCCACTTTTACACACACACACACACACACCCACACACACACACACACACAGGTTATTTAAAATGCAAAATAAACTTCACTTTCAAGGAAAAATGATGGCATGCACATTTTTTGCTTACATTCCAGTTCTGGGTTTGTCAGTCCAGTTATAAACTCAGTTAATGAAATGCCACAATTCCTTTACAGTTCTCATGTATGGCAGCTTTGGTCAAGCTGACTTGCACATCCAGAACAGAATTCTGGACTTTTAAACCCAAAGGCTTTGGTACTCCACAGGTAAATGCAGAGTTAAATTCCTGGTACTCTACAGGTAAATGCAGCATTAAATTCCTGGTACTCCACAGCTTCTTCTGGTTAGGAATCATCCAAGAGTCTTCACTCTTGGCTTTGAAAACTCCCTATCGAACAGAGGCAATCATCTCTGCCTTTTTGGGATACAGGCCTTGCTTTTAACAATACTTTAGCAAATGATTCAGGTTAAATTTTTCTACTACATGCTTCAATGAGACCCCTGTGGACCTACTATTGTGCAGTCTATTTGCTCCACTGTTAAGTTCATGCACCATACTATATTATTAATATGCATAACTCACGTTCAGGGTTTGATTCAGAGACATCTTAATGAAATGTTGCTTCATACAGCTTTATCATGTCTCTGAATTGCGTTATATCACTGTCTTGCTACTGGACACTGTGGTATTGCCCAAACAGCACTGATTTTGATACATTTTTATAAAATCTGGTCAAAGTCTAAATTTTATATATTATTTTTGGAAGTAAGACCATTAACATAACATGTGATCTATATTTAAAAGTAAATAATCATTTGTTCCATTTCATAGCTGTATCTTCACATATTTTATAACATTGGAAAATAATTTGAATAATGTTATTTATATCAGAGAGCAAGTCAATTCCTAGAAATATAATTTTGCTGTTATCCTGTATATTGCTATTCATTTGCCCAATATTCTTCAATATACAGTTTCAAGAGGGTACTTAATGATTTAGTTCCTATTCCTGATATTCAATTTAAGCTAACAAACATAAATATTCTGTTCTGATGCTCAACAATAACCATGGTGAACTTATCTTTGTTGTCTCAATGTGATAATATCACATTTGGTATTACTGAACCTTTTCTAAATGCTTACAACTCATCTTCTCTTCTCTTAGAAAGAAGAATTAGCCAGTAATACATTGTTGTTTAATCCAGTTTTCAAAATTGTTGCATTAAATGTGCTTATCAGAAAATAGTGTTAGGTTCATTCAATTTTAAATACTTATTCAACCCAACCCTTTTTATGTCACTATTTAAACCATTGATATTTAGCGATATAAAATATAAAGCTGTCATCCTTTACTTTTAGAGTTTTGTTTTGCTGTATTTTTTTACTTTGTGAATTTCATACTTTTACATAATTTCAATGATCTTCTGATGAGATAAAATCTTCAAAATCAAATAAAGCCACTTAAGTTGACACTTCTTCTTAAAAACTATACAAGTTAATATAACACAACTAACATATTTAGACAGCGCAGTGGTGCAGTGGTAGCATTGTCGCCTCACAGCAAAAGGTTCTCTGTTTTGATTCTTGACTTGAGTGCCTTCTGTGTGGAGTCGACATGTCATCCTTGTATTTGTGTAGGTTTCTTTTGGGTGCTCCATTTTTCTCCCATGTCACCAAGACATGCATTTGGAACATTTCTCCCTGGGCCTCCAGTGAAAATTGGCTTTGTTCCAAGTTGAACTTTCCCGGTTAACAAATGTTAAATAAATAAATAAATATTTGCATTTTCTCCTTCATATATGAGGACAGGGTGGTGCAGCAGGTAGTGTTTTTGCATCACTTCAAGAGGTTCTCTGGTTCAATTCTCAGCTGAGGTGCATTCTGTGCAGAGTCTGCATGCCCTCCCTGTATTTGCGTGAGTTTTTTTTGGGTGCTCTGATTTCCTCCTAAAGTCCAAAGACATGCAGTAGGTGGATTGGCCACTGTAATTTGACCGTAAGTGGGAATTTGCATGCATATGCGTGATATGTAAGAACAACAGCGGCAGGATTAGCCACCTGCTGGTATGTACCTTGGCTCCAGACAATTGTAATTATGAGTTGTCATTAAGAAAGGAATAATTAGTACAGTGTATAAAATATTGCATGAGAACTATAAGAATCGATCAGAGGAGGTTAGCAAGGATTAGGAGCAGAGATTGGATAAGCAGTTCACAAAGAAACAATGGGGGGACATATGTATGTCTCCCAAATATGCAACAAATCTAGAAGATTTAGGATCTTTGCTTGAAGTGTTTACATAGGTATTTTTATACCCCAAGTAGACTCCAAAGAATTTTTCCTCAGGTTGATAGCAAATGTTGAAGGTGTGATGGGGGAAAGAGGTACCTGGGAATATATTTTCTGGGAGTGCAATGAGTTGGCAGACTTTAAAGATTCCCTGAAGACTGATCTGTCAGAAATACTGGGTAAGGAAATTGGTATAACTAAGGAAATTAGTTTTATGATACAGAATTGGAATTACCTAGACATAGTAAGGCCTTGCTGTGTCTAATTATGATGGCTGCCAAAAAAGCAATTACTAGAAAATGGAAATCAAAGTCTAAACCAACTTTACTAGAAGTAGCAAAGATAGTAACAGAGATGAAACAACTGGAACTGGGATCTTTAGAAAAGGGTAGGAGCAAATTACATAGGAAAAAAATGAAAAGTATGGTATCAATACATGCAGAGGAGGAATGAGGTTTAAAAGAAGGCAGAATTTGAATGAGCTATGTAATGGTTGACTGACAATGACTGGATACAAGTGATGTATAGTGTTTGTAGCTACAGTTGTGTCAGCATGGTTTGTAATGTATAATGTTTGCAATTGAGATTGTGTCAGTATGGTTTATTTTCATTTATATAAATGTAAGATTGCCTATGTCATACTTGATAATTTAATAAAGATGTTTCTTGTTTATAAAAAAAAAGATGATTATGACTATTGCAGTGACACCTGGCTTATGCTACTTTAATCTACACTGCCTTCCTAGGTACATAAAATATTTTTAATCTACATTGCCTTCCTGGGTACATAAAATATATTTTTTCTAATATTCCAACCATGAGATCACATTGGGAAGTATGCAAATCAAACACAATTTTAAGTTTTCATTTATGAATAATAATATTTCTTTGATTATTCCAAACTCAAAACCATTTGAATAAGTCCTTAATATTGCATGATATATATATTATGCTGATATTTATAAATTATGTTATTAGTTATACATTTGTTTTGTATAATAATAGGGAATAAAATATTGATGTAAAAACACAAAGTATGTATTCCCTACAGTTTTCCTTTTCTCCTTCTCTTTTTATTTCTCTTCCCTTTTCCTTTCTCTCTTTCTTCTTCCTTGTATTTTTTTTATTTTCATTTTCTTTGTTCTTTGACTTTGACTTTTTCAAGTTTTCCTGTAAAGCTGTTGATGTGAAATCCCCCCTTGTTTCCTCATTATGGATGTTTCTAACTGTACTGTATAAGAAGCATATTTATTGCAGATAATACAACACAGTAAATAGAACAGACTAAACTACGGAAAGCAGTATGTGCCATGTAGCTAGAAGGGCATCCACATGAGTTGAAAGGGTTATTCCATAATGATCCAGAAAAGCAGCTCTTTTAAATTTCAGTGCTAGGGAAGTATTCATACTTCTCAACCTGTAACAGCAAGAATTCTGGACAAAGTCAAAAATAATGAGGGACAAAGACCTCAAAACAGAGACAATTTTTAAACATTGCTCTTATAAACTTAGAAAGTTAATATACCACAAATGTTTTGCATTAACGTGCTTTTTCTGAAGGATTAAAAGTCTGAAATTCAAATGTCATTTATTATTTTGTGACATCAATCTTCAATGATTTGCCAGAAAACTACAAATTTTATGAGGGAAAGACCAAAAATAAGAGACAAAAATCTAGACATTTTGTGAAAATCTGGATACTGAAAGGTTGTTCTATAATACTGAAAATGTAGCATGAGGGATCTGAAGGGAAGTGTGGAACCTGGGAGTCATCATTCACTTGGATGGGTGAGAACAGCTGGGATAATGACGTTAAGATGTCATCAGTATGGGGTATGTCCAATATGTTGAAGAGATAGAAACAAAATTCTTCAGCTCTGCTGTATTTGTCACATTTCTGACAGGAAATTTTATTTCTATGTTATTGTATTTTTTTTTATTTTTGAAAAAAGTAGTAATAGAAACTATTCTCTACAACAGCATATAAACATTATTTGAATATTCCTATATTTCCCTGTCAAACAATTAACTGAAAGAGATTTCTTCTGGTAAAGATGACCTATTCTAAAGCAAACTCTCAAGACACTTCAGTTAAGAAAGAGCTTCAAATGGTGCTGGCTAATATACAAGAATTGTCAACAAAGATGGACAAAATGGATATTAAGATAGACAACTTCAAGGACAACTGTACAAAACAGATGGAGCAAATAACAGGAAACTCTCAATCATCAGAAACTCCAAATAACAGGAATAGAAGATGCTTTGAATGATATGGAAAAAAGACTGTCAGAAGAAGAAAGTAACGCTGACTATTTATTAAAACAGAATACACTATTGTCAAACAAGATTGATGATCTGGAAAACAGATCTCGAAAAAATTATATTTGCATTTTTGGACTGCCAGAGAAAATTGAAGGTAATGATCTGATACGTTTTTTGACAACCTGGCTCTCTAGTAATTTGAACTACCTGAAGCTATGTCATATGAGATTTAGAGGGCACATAGGTCCCTTGCTATGGCTCCCTCTGATACAAACACAGCTCTGAGATCTGTTATATTTAAATTCTTTTTTTCACAAGACAAAGAATTAATACTTAAAACTGCATGGGCAAAAATCTCCAATCAAACTGAATGAAAAGATAGTAAGATATGACAATGACTATTCTTCAACAGTAATCACGGAAAGAAAATGTTTTTTGCCATTAATTAAAGAACTGAGGAAGAAACAGATCAAAGTCCATTTACTTTTTCCAGCAAGACTAAAAATATTTCTTTCTGATGAGATAAAAGTCTTCGAGGACTTAGATTCTGCAATAACTTTTATAAAAAATAAAAAAATAATTGAACAACCTGAAGAAATGAAATGGAATGCCAGCTCTTTGAAAAGAATGACAGAAAGAAATGGATGGAAAAATGCAGAAAAGAAGAAGAAACTAAAAGAAAGATGACTTGGGTTATATATATACAAATGTATGTCCCTTACACACTCCTTTTCAAATTTTCATAACAGCAGTCTTTGTTTTATAAAAGAAAGATAACTCATTAAACAATCATGTAATAAAGGAAAATTAAGGTATATAACAAAGGTAAACACATTTAATTAACTTTTTTTTTGTCTGCTCTTTCAGTTTACCTAGTCATGTCAATAGTCTAATGTTCAAATGTATATGTCATGGGGGATTGATTTGGGAGACATGTCATTACTGTTTATTTCTTTAAATTGATGTAACTGCCGTCCCAGTAAAAATCAGCTCAAATATGAATATAGACAGCTTTTGAAATTAACCTGCATACAGAGTCTATGGAGGGGTTTGCTTTGTGGGTCGTGCAGAACTTCTCTGCTTGGCAGTGCCACTGACAATGGTTGCTCGCACACAAGAGATGTGGCAGATAAGGGCACTGAATGAAGCTGACTAGTTTTGTTTGTTTTTTCTTTTCTCTTGGCTCTTTCATATCTATGTTGACTGGGTCTTTGCACTCCCTTGGGAGAAATGGGACAAGCTAGGTCACTGACATATTGTAAGTTATCATAGAGTAGCTTTATCTATAACTTTTTAGTTAAAAAATGACAATGGAACACCTTGGTAGTGCTGTTTTGATGCTGCAAATGTTTGTTTGTTCCACTTGGCCAGCTGAGCATTGGTGGAGTGGTGATGACCTCTAGTGGTGGGAATCTGTGGTGTAGAAAATGTTCGTGAATGCAATTGATTAGCTAGAGGTTTTGAATGGCGGGGAATATAAACAGATGGCTTGTTTGGCATAGTTGGTTCCCTTTAATGGATATTACCGTTTTCTCACAATGCATCATGCTCTTCCTGACTTAATAGACAAGGAAAAGAGATGGGGTGCCAAGACTACACTATCATGTAAGGTGAGTGAAAAAAAAGAAAAGCTACAGAGCAATGATGCTTCTGGCAGAGATATGAATAGTTTTGATGATCGTTTTCTTTTAACTGATGACTAACAAGATCTGGGGCATCCTTTCTCTAAAAATAATGCAGTTATTCTGATGTGGTCTGAAATGTTTTGTTGGTTGGGAAGGGCTGGGTAGATGATGGTCGCTCGTTTGTTTGATGCTTGATGGAACTGATCAGGATGCTGTGATGTGTTTAATATAACAGTAAATAAAACAGTTTTAAGATAAAGGGAAAGGGAGGGTCAAATGGGAAAAGTGAAACAAGGAAGTGTTTTTTGCTTAAATGTGTGAAGTGACTGACTGACATATAGGGCCAAGTCCTGATGGCATGATGAGTTAAAGATAGCCCGTGAAGGCATACTTCTGAGTAGAAGATTTTGGTGTGGCTCAAGATGACTCCACTTATACTTTTCCACGCTGAATGGTGATGGAATGGTTTACTAGCCTACTCATGTAGTTTGCTCGTACACGGATTGCTATGTGGTGTTTGCCTCAGAATGGAGAGGGTTTTTTGCTCATGTTGGTTGCTTTTCGAAAAGGGGGGAAAAAGGAAGGAAAGGGGAAAAAAGGAGAAGAAGAAGAAAGGGAAGGGAAGGAAAAAAGAAGAGAAAAGGGAAAAAATAAAAAAATTCAGAAAAGGATATTCTGCATATATTATTTTTAAAGGAAGAGTAGAGTACACAGATTTAATGGCCATTGGGCAAGTGCATACACAACGGGATTTATTTGATGATAGTGATGCTGGGGAATTGCATATTTTTGAATAGTCATGGGAAGTGTTCAGGTTCAAGTGCTGACACTACAAGAATATGCTGTGGTACAAAGATAACCGTTGTTTTGACAGTGATCTGTACAAAAGTGCTTGAGAATTGCTTTAGGTGTACAAGGAAACTGGGCAGTGACATGGCTGATCATGCTCATGGATGTGAAGTGGATTGGTATTTCTGATGCATTGGTGTTTTTTGGAGTGTTAGACAATTTAAAGAAGTAATATTTAAAGAACAGATGTACATTATTATTTAATTGTATTTCAGGTGAAAATAAATTGCCATTGTAACTAAATATATTAACACCAGATTTATGAGCTATTGCATGATTTTGCCACCAGTCCTAGTCACTTCATCCTAGAGTTCCTTCTGAGAAACTATAGAGGTTTTGTAGAGGGATTTTAACATATTTTTTTAAGTATTTTGGAATATATGGCAGAGCTACATAGATTGGTTGAGAGCTGCAGTTTTGGACTGAGGGTCGGACATACACAGGGAGGTGGGACTGTGAGTTGCACATATTGTAGAAACACATAGAAAAGGTTTGTTTGCTAAAAAAATATTTAGGATCTGAGTGGACATTGAATACAGCAATTTGGTTCAGTTAACAGCCACGAACAGCCTGGTACACCATTATGCTATGGATTACTGAGGTGTTAAAAGAGTGACTACTTATTAATTCTAAGATGCAAAGATGTTTTAATAGAGGTAAACTATGACATAAATCTGTTATATGCTGTTTTAAACAAAAGACATGAAGTAAATACTTGAAAAGGGCCTCACTGAGAGAATGTTCATTTGGAAAAGTAGTAAGAGGAAAATGAATAGTTGATGCAGGGTGCAGGATGGCAAGTAGGAATCACAGTTTATGTATAAAAAGATGAGCAATGAAAGTGAAGAAGACTGAGATAAAATATGGCAGACACGTGGATTAGTATCCAGCTTATTCATAAATGTCTTGTGAGTTATGTATCAGAGTTAGAGCAGAGTGAGTCAGGTTTACAACAAGTCCCATCTACAATGAGAGCTGCACAATGCACACGCCACACTACAGTAGCGCGATATGGATTCACTTCAGAAGCTTGAAATACTGAAATCTCAAATTTCAGTATCTTGAGCCAACGAAGTCGAATCCACAAATCAATGAAAAAAGTAAAAACAGCGAAATTCAAAACCTCAAATACCGGAAGTTTTGAATTTTGCGGTTTTACTATATATACACACACACACACACACACACACACACACACACACACACACACACACACACACACACACACACACCATTCACCACACAAACATACACAATCACTCTACTACATGAAAGTAGGGGGCAAACCCCCCTGCATCCCCCATGTGGGGGGCTGCACCCCCCACTTAAATATTCTCACTCTGAGGTCGCACTACATACAAACACACACAAATCACCACCACACAACCTACTTTATCTTTGCACACACACATCACAGCAACAAAACACACTGACACACACCACAGCCCCTACCCAAACCCCTTAACACACACACATACAAACACTTACCTGAATACACGACCATAGCGGAACTTTAGAAGCGCAAAATTCAAAACCTCCGGTATTTGAGGTTTTGAATTTCGAGCTTCTAAACTTTCGCTATTATGTGGATTCGGCTTCTTGGGCTTGAAATACTGAAATTCGACATTTCAGTATTTCGAGCTTCTGAAGGGAACCCATATATATATATATATATATATATATATATATATATATGTGTGTGTGTGTGTGTGTGTGTGTGTGTTCCATTCAGCACAGTGTAAGGAGCACAACACTTTCAAACCAGGATTTAAGTTTGAAGTAGTATATAGTTGTATTATCATATGGACTACATATTTGGAACCTTATTTCGTAATTTACTAAAATCTTAAAATTTCTTCAGCTGTCTGCTCCAGATGTATACATTTTCCAATCCTGTCCCTCACCTGCCCTTGTTGAACAAGTTATAAACATACAACATGCTTTTACAGAATGAATATTCAGAGGCTGTTGTCCATAAAAATACCTCAGGTTCTTATGAATATAATGATTGTTTTGATTTTTAGTGTTTTTGTTGTTCAGGATTATCCTTTGATATGTGTAAATAATTACACCCTGAGCTGTATTTGTCAGTGTCCTGCAAAAGTTATATAGGCACTTTTTTAAATACTTGAATACCCTTTATGTTTCTTTATAATCACATTTACAAAACAATGTCGTGAACTAACACAGTACAGTACTTATTGAATGGCTTTTCAAACTTATGATAAATACAAATAGCTTTAAAGGTGTGCATAGACATAAAGCTTAACCTCACTTGGTGTAAATAGTATATTGTATTTCTATGATCCTAGATATGCTGTTATGAGAGAGATGATTTTTATTTAGTTTACTGGGCATTAATCAGATCTAATAAAGTTCACTTCATTCTTAGAAATTTTACCTCCAATTCCTTAAACTACAGTTAAATAAGGGTTTATATTATAATGTCGAACTGTGAGAGGTCCGAACACCCCAATATCAAGCTGAAAACTCTGCAACATAAGTAGTCCTAAAACGCAAAACATCGGAGATCGGAACTCCGAATGGTTATGTTTGGCCCTTCTGTACTCACTGACATATACATGAAGTCTCCACTGTGGTGTGATCTCGGAGTTGATATATTTAAGTAGGGGGGTGTGGGTGACATAACCCCCTCACATTAGTAATTGTGTGAAGTGTGTGTTATTTGCTGGTACAGGTGTTAAGCTGGCTGACCGTTACTTTTTGGAGTTCCATTTTTCAAAGTTATGAGTTTTCAGAGTAATTACATTTCAGAGTTTTCAGTTCAATATTGTGGTGTTCAGACTTATCACAGTTCGATTATATGATATAGACCTATTAAATAACACTAATTTTACTATTTCACAGCATTGATTCAAGCTAGTAATACTTACATCTTCTTCATAAAGATCAAGCTTTCTTTACAATAAGAAGATTTAATGTGGAACATGTCAAAGCTTTGTTACTAAGTTACTTTCAGACATATGGAAATTCTTATATACCTGCATTGCCAAGTGAAACTGATATGAAAAAAAAAAACTTATTTGATATAACATGTTGGTTCTATTTCTGGAACAGAATGGGAAAAATAATTCTTCCATTATTAAAGCTATAAATGTTATATAATATAGCAGTATTTTCTGACTCGCTTTACAGATACAACGAAAATATATTTTTCTGGAAGACAAACAAATCAAGTTTGTCACTTACTGATACAACTTTAAATATTGAAATAGTAACAAATCACAAAACATTAAAGAGTGAAGTAGGGGCAAAAACTCAGTAATCTTAAACAACTTGAAAATGATTGTCTTAGTTATACAACCAATTGTAACAAATCTATAACTAACATATAAGTTACATCAAAACACTTTTTAGTGATAGCTTATCTAATACTGTCATGGGTTGACTCTATGTTTATTTGCAGATGAAGATCAACATTATTGTTTACAGACAGGAAAATGCAGAACTTTGTAATACGTAAAATTTAAATCCTGTTTTTGTAAAGTGCTTATACAAAAGTCCTATGTTTATTGTAAAAAGAATTTTGGCAATGTTTGCAGTTAAAATGTTTAACTTATAGATATTGAACTAACATTCTAATTGAGTTCTGATAATGAGTAACATGTCCTATTCTAGATGCAGTTTTCTTTTTCTTCATTTGTTCATAGTTTAAATTTGAGAATATATAGATAATACTTGGATTCCTCAAATGAACATCTGATGACTCATATCAACAAAATAATACATGTTCATTTTCACTTATTTTTTTAAACTATTTTATTAAATGGAAATAATAGTTGATTAATACCAAGTAGACAGATTATATTTAAACTGTTGATTCACTTGTAGTTGCACTTTGTTTACAGATTTCAGCTATTACAGTTTCATAATTGAGTGCAACAAATTATCTGGGGTAGAAATACCTATGATTAAGAGGTAAAGTTAACAATGGACAATTCTGAGGAATGCATCATACCTTGGAAACTCTGGATATTGTATATATTTTTGGTGTATAAAATGTTATATCAAGCTTACATGAGACTTTCTATACATGTGAAAGATCTTGTGCATATATGTGTATATATATATATATATATATATATATATATATATATATATATATATATATATATATATATATATATATATATATCAGTAGTTATATGTCTACATGTTTTAAAGCTTATATATATGTTGATACACATAGAGAAATATTATAATCTACCTGTATAACAAAATGTGGTCTCATATAGGGTTAATTAAGAAGAGAGTTGATATAAATCTTATGGAAATCTGAATTTCTTAACAGAAGTAATAGAGCAATTAATATATAATATGGCTGGGTTGAACTAATTTTTCTTCTACAGCTAAGCAGAATGAGTTGGATAGATTTGCTATTCAAGTCTGGAGTTTTATACTCCATAGGGGGAAGAGTAATTAGATTTATTTTATGTTATAAATGTTTTGGATTATGCATATGCATTCAGGTGTCTATGAAATCACATAACCTGAACATCAATATTTCTATAAATTCCTTGATTAGAATTAAAGGAATCATTACATTTTGTGTCACTAAATATTACACATTACTTGTTCTTCAGACTAAAAGATGACAAAATTGAAACATATTTAAATTAATATAAATGGCTAAAGAGTAGTTGCAAAAGGAATAACTTTTACAAATATCTAAAAACCTACTCACCACAGGTAATATTTATTCAAGAAACAAATTTATAAACAGATGATATAGTAAGGCTTAATAATAAACAGTATACAGTTATAGCCAGTTGTCAGATTGGACAGAAATGAAGAGGGGTAGCTATCCTTTAGAAAAACACTCTATCAGTATCAAATATACTAAACACATACAGTGATGATAAAGGCATGCTATGTTTAGTAAATTTACAAATTAACTCAAAGACATATTCACTTGTTAACTTATATTGGATGCCAGGGATGGGTGTTAAAACTGCTAAACTTCAATTAGACAAGATATTACAGAACTCGAAGAGAAGCCTTATTGCAGCAGGAGACTTTAATTGTATCCTTAATGAAAAATATACTAATGCTATAGGGAAAGCTTTAATATATTTTAATAACCTTATCAACTTAAAGGATACTAATTTGTCATTTGTTAATGACTCTCTCTTTTTTACTCACTTTTTGAATAGACATGGCACCCACTCCAAAATAGACAGAGTATTTGTTTCCAGTGGTTTAATCACTTGCTTAAACAAAGTTAAAATAGTTTATTGTCCAATTTCGGACCATAATGCCATAATTCTCAATTTTACTTTGAATGACAATAAAAATGTTCTAATTAAAAGAATCCCAGCTTCTATTAGTAACCTAAAAGAATTCAGGGAATTCTTTAACAAAGAAATTGAAATGTATATAGAATTTAACAATACAACAGATGTATCAGAAATATATATATATGGGATGCTCTTAAATCTTATCTAAATGGAAGAATTCCAAGCTGGTATTCTTTTAAGAAAAAGCTATGGGATAAAGACTTAATAGATCTACAACAAAAAATTGATAAACTAAAATTAGAAAAACAGATGGGCAACAAGAGCTGACAAATGAAATAAATGATCTATAAAATAAATATTTGGAAATTTTAAATCACAAAACCAAAATAAATCTAGAAAAATTAAAACTAGTAAACCATGCGACAAATCCAAAATATTTACATAAAATAGCTTCTAGTTCAAAAATAATGATCAAAACAAGACATATCAAAGAATTGTACAGTGAAGATAAAAGGGAGAGAGTGACTGCAACTGAAGATATTCTAAACAAATTCAGAAAACATTTCATTAAACTTAACCAAAACAGTCCTATAATGGACCAACAAGAAACAATAAAATCATTTATTAGGAAATATACTAAAAATCAGATAACAGACCAACAACTGAAAGCTATTGATAAACCCATACAAATCAAATCAATAAATTAAAACTTAATAAAGGCCTAGGGAATAATGGCATAATACCCGAACTCTATAAATTATTACCAAAAAATGCAATAAATATATTACTTCATACTTTCCAAACAGTAAAAAATTTAGAAAAAGCCCCACCATCTTGGAAATACACGCTTATTTCACCAATACTGAAATCGGATAAGGATCCTACAAAATGTACCTCCTACAGCCCAATTTTATTATTAAACATAGACTACAAAAAATATGTCTATAATTGCAGATAGAATTCAACAGTTTTTCCTGGGATTAATTCATAATGATCAAACGGGTTTTATAAGAAACAGAAACACTTATGACAATATAAAAAGAATTTTAACTACAGTTGACTATACCGGCAATATAAATGACAATTTAACCTTAGTAAGTTTGGATATTAACAGTGCTTTTAATACAGTTAATTGGAACTATCTTTCTAAAGATTTTTAACAACTGATTAAGAATCTTTGTGATAATTCATTAACCTACATAAAAATAGGATCTTATGTGTCACAATCAATTCAGATAACTAAAGGAACAAAACAATGCTGCCCACTGTCCCCTTTATTATTCACAGTGGCTATAGAAACATTAGCAAATTATATTAGATCAAACAAAGAAAGAGTAGGTATACAGTTTGATCATAACATAAATTTAAAAATACTTCTTTTTGCCAATGACATTTTATTAATCTTGAAAGATAATAAGAACTCGCTTAGTTGTCTTTTCAAAATTATTAAAAAATTTCAATCTAAATCGGGCCTTTCATTTAATGAGGACAAAACAAAAATCCTATGTATAAACACTAATATTTCTGATATGTCAAAAAACTTTTCTAAATATATAGTCAAAGATAACAAAATAAACTATCTCAGGATTATGTTAACTAAAAACATAAAATATACCATTAACATAAACTACATCTCTTGTTCAAATAAAATTAAAACTCTAATCAACAGTTGGAATAAATGTATATTTGTGATGGAGATAAGATATTTAATAATAAAGATGATGCTCTTGCCAAAAATACTATATGTTATACAGTCATTGGCTCTACCCATTCCAAACCAATATGTAAATGAATTAAATTAAATAATCCTTAACTTTCTTTGGCATCCCAACAAACTTAGACTGGCACTTAATCATCATTTAAGACCCTGGTCATATGGAGGAATGTTCCTACCTAACATAGAATTATATTCAAACTCTAGTATTATAAAGATTATTATTTATTGGACAAATAAGAACTATTCTGCTAAATGGAAAGCTATACATGAAAGTATCTATCTAAACAGTAACTGCACAAAATATGAATGTCACAACATATTAATCAACAACAACTTTATTTGGATCCTAAAAGACTTTATTTTAGAACATCAAAATATAGTGATAAATTCAAGCTTCATTCTTACAACAATGACTATTTTCAGAAACATGATCTGCAAAGATCCAGGATATAAAGCATGGTTATTTTTGGTATTCCTTACAGCTTACACACAAAATAACATTAACACATTTAATACATCTGCAATGAATGCTTTCAAAGACAAACAGTTGTTATGGTGGTATCAATTTATGAACAAAGAAAAAATAAATACCTTAAATTATATTTTGAATAAATTTAACATACACAGTGAAATATGGTTAGATGTACAAAACTGTAGGCTACACACAGAGAAAAAATAAATCTGATGCATATATCAGTGAAAGAAGAGATACCAAAAGTTATAGATCTTTTAATACTATTGATATATTAGGATGTCACAGATAACAGACTACTACCCAAAATATACAAAATTAACAAGTTAAAGACAAATGATTGTAAAAATAAATATTGGGATTTTTGTAGGACTGTTAACAATTGCCACCCAAGTAATAGTGAGAAAATGATAATTGCCTCATCTTCAGTACAAACCACAATGTCTTTGAAATGGAAACTATTTTCCTGGAAATTTTTACATAAAACATTCATCACCCCACACAAAATTGAACTCATGTTTAACAAACAAACCAAATGATGGAGGTGTGGTTTAGATATTAAAGCTGATTGGCAACATATGATTTGTGATTGTAACAAAATTAAACCATTTTGAAAGGATACCAACAAAAAAACTGCTGCTAGTAGGCAAGAGAAAAAAAATAATGCAAAACCAATAGTAGTAGTAACAGCAGTACTGTCTTTAATGCAAACACAAGCGCTTTCACGCTGAGCTTCTTCAGGTGTACTGGAGCCTACCCTCAGCAGCCTTTGTTGGATTTGTACACTTGTTTTTTTTGTTTCTGCAGAGGTGCCTGGTGTTTTTTGGGCATTTTTTGCCTTACATTTTGAAAGGATGTTAATCTCTTTCTACAAGAATTATTCACTGATAATTTCATATCAACCAATTCTTTAATTATTTTTAATGTACCAATTCCCTCACGTGTCAAGGAAAATGATTATCCTCTTCTCTGAAGTCTTCTGATTTTTGCAAGAAAAGTAGTCACAACAAATTGGAAGAACATCTCAGCACTATCAATAAAGGAATTTCTGAATATTGCAACCAAAACACGTCACCTAGAGATATTATCAATCAAAAGAACCTCTAACATTACCTCAATGCTTTATTCATGGATCAAACTCAAGAACTTATTAAACAGACAAACTACAAACGATCACTAAGGATTTATAAACTGAAATAATTAATACAAAGTTTATTATTGACATTTTTATTATTCATGTAGACACCTTGCAAATAGTTAATGTTATTGTTTTTGTATTCTTAATGAAATATTATAATTAACAATGTAAAGTTCATTCTTATGGTTATCATTACTGTGTTATTGAATTCACATTTTTCAATAAAACATTTTTTGAGCAAAAAAAGATGACTTTACTATCTCTTGCATTAATTCTGCAAGTAGTGTGGATTGAAGTTCATTAAATAATGACAAGAGGTTGAGAGGTATGCTGCTATCCACTACTAAAAGTTACATGTAAGGAGTTCTTTACATAAGATAAGCAGTTTGTATATTTGCTAGTACTATATTTGGCTGCATAGGGATCAATAGCCTTCCAGATGGGATTAGTTTGTTCCCCTTAGGAACCCTGCTAAATGTAACCCCTAACCTACCTGTAAACCTGTCATGCCTCTGCATGCCATCTTACTTAAAATAACTTTCCTCATAACACTTACTATACACACAAGACAGTTTGACACATACTAAACACTATTTCATACATAGTCATAATCTATCCCTTTACCTTAACCTGACTCTAAACAAAAAAACACAGTACAGCAACACAACTATATTGCACCAGAACTACATACAGAAACATATGACTCTTCTGCAAGTATAGGCAAGAGACAGTCCCCTTGCACCCCTCCTGTGGGGGGATGCGCCCCCCACACCCCCCCCCACTACTTAAGTATATCAACTCCGACATTGCACGTTAGTGGAGTGAAGTGCAGTCTCATAGGTAATATATTTAAGCAGCGGGGGGAACGCAGCACCCACATGGGGGGAGCAGGGGATTGCCCCTTGCCTATACTTGCAGAAGAGTAATATGTTTATGTATGTACTTCTGCTGCAATATAGTTGTGTTGCAGTACAGTGTTTTTTTTTCGATATTTTGAGTTTCAGTATTTTGAGTTTTCAGTATTTTGAGTTTAGAGATTTTGAGAGTCAGGATTTTGAAGTGGACCAATATATATATATATATATATATATATATATATATATATATATGTGTGTGTGTGTGTGTGTGTGTGTGTGTATAGTTAATGGGCAGACTTTATTAAAACAGCAAACAAAAACATCATATTCAACAAAAGGGTGGCAAAAACTGTCATAAAACTATTAAAACCAAAGAATAACAATAAACCTATTAGATTTTGTGTGTCAAACAATAGATAAATGTAGAGCAGACCTTGTGATTACCTTGAGAACCACCATACATATTCAAATGTCTAAGTTAATCTATGTAGAAGAATTCTTTATTCCAGTCCACATCAAGTTTTTCTTTTCGATAAAGTGAATGGTGCGGTGGTGGTGGTGCAGTAGCCTTACAGTAAGGCGTTGTCCTCGTTGTCTGTCCCTTCAGCTAAAAAGTGTCTGTGTTGTGGAGACATGCGTGAAATGCGTACCGTCGGAAGGTTTTTTGGCTCGCTGCTGGCCTGGCGTGTGTAAAAATCTACTGCCAATCATTAGCGGACTGGAGTTCTGCTGTGGTGACCCCTAACTGGGAAAAGCTGAAAGACACAACAACAACAACATCAACAACAGTTTTAAATAGAAATATCTTTCAGATTTTCCTGGTAAGGGGTCACTACAGTGGAACTCCAGTCCACTACTGATTGGCAGTGGATTTTTACGTTGCTGAGTTGCCAGCCCGAAGCCCAATCTTCAAAGAAGGCACACCCACTCATGCTTGCCCCTACCTGCATGTATTTAACGTCACTCGTGTTCTGTTTTAATCCAGGTTATTTTAACATTACATTATATTTTTACAGTTTTAAATATAATGTTTAAATAAGCTGGATTAAAACAGTGCAAAACAATTAATAAGAATAAAACCTTAAATAATTGTTATATAACTTTAAGACTTGTGCAATGAAGAGAAGAAAATACAATAACCCTAGGACCATATATATATATATATATATATATATATATATATATATATATATATAGTTATATATAGTTAAATATAGTTATATATTTATATATGTAGTATGGGTTTATTTCAGATGACTGAGTTTTTGACACCTTACATATGGTAAGGCAGAAAATAAAAAAGAAAAATAGCTGTTTGCCCTAAATAATAATCCCTCCATTACCTGCCCCCAGGTCATATAATGAATACATGCATGTAATAAAATATATAACTTAAATATATACATACATATAGTTTATATATATATATATATATATATATATATATATATATATATATATATATATATGTGTGTGTGTGTGTGTGTGTGTGTGTGTGTGTGTGTGTGTGTGTGTGTAGGGTGTATATATTATATATTCGAAGTTTCAAAATTTCAAACCTAATATGTTCGACAACATATGAGCGAAACTTGAAAGCTCGAATACATAATAAAAAAGTAAAAAAAAAAAAAAAAAACTTACCTTAATGCTCTGAGCAGGGGGTCAAGCTCCCTGCACCACGCCCCCTACTTAAATATACCAACTCCGAGACCGCACTTCAGTGCAGAAAAGGGAAATTTTCCCATTCTGCCCATACAGAGCCATTGCCTTTCACCTTCAAACTTTTCAAAGTTCTATCATATGATGTCGACCATATGACATTCGAACTTCAAAACGTTCAGCAATTTAATAGGGACCCTGTATATATATATATATATATATATATATATATATATATATATATATATATATAGGTTTATGTCAGATGATTTGATTTTTTGGAAACACGACTTCATTTGGTCAAGACAATATTTTTGACTATCTGAAAACTCAAAGCTTTTGTATGGTGATCACAGTGCAGTGGGGACTAGGAAATCTAACTTTTCCCCATTGTAGTGTGATCTCATAGTTGGTATATATAATTTGCAGAGGATGTAGGAGGTGCAGGGGTTACATTCCTTCTGCAAAAATGTAGATTTTTGTTGTTTCATTGTTTCATTTTGTTCCAGTTTTCAGAATTTCAGAAAATCAAACATATGGTCTCGATGATAAGAAGTCTGAGTTTCCAGCATAATCCCATATATATATATATATATATATATATATATATATATATATATATAGTTTATTTCAGTAAAACAGGTAAGCAGTTTCACATGTAACAGACTCGTTTCTTCAGACCTTATACAAAAGCTAAAACATACTGCCTGATTTAAAATCACTTAACTGCCAGTACACTGTGCTAGAGCGATCACATGACCTGAGCTGATACAAATTAACTAACTTAAAGAAACATATTACTAAATAATATTGTTGCAATATTCAGAAGCACTCAGCTGTCTGTACAAACTGCAAAGAGCATAGGTGAGCTGAGTGTAGGAGAGGTAGTTGGGAAGTTCTAACTAGTTGAGCTTGTGGAGAGGTTCACAGTGATGGGTTGATGATTTGTGGCTGGTGGCGAATCTGGCTATTTTATTGTAGCAAGAGGATAGTTTGGTTTTGAGAGATGATTGTAGGTTTGTTAGAAGAGGGGCTCCATAGAGAAGGGAGGGAAGGAGAAATGTGGTAGAGAGAGTAAGTTTTGTAGTTGAGGTGAGGAACTGATTGTGTTGGTAGAGCATGCCAAGTTTTTGGTGGTTTTTTTTTATGTTTAGTAGTAAATGGGAGTTGAATTTAAGCTTGTCATCAATTTGGACTCCTAGTAGTTTGGTTTCAGAGTCATGAAGAGCTGCTTGAAGCATAAACATGTTTCTAAACTCTTCTTTATTTCATGTAAGTCATCCGACCTTGACAGATTAATGTCAGACATTTTGAAAGGAAAAGCAACAGGCTCACTGAAAAGCCCAAAGTGAGATGAAAAAAATCTAATAACAAATGATAATTTCATGCCACCCAATAGTAGTACAAGAGCAGATAAACAGCATTACAAGTTATAATCTCAAAGTATACTTTAAGCAACTAAACAAAAAAGTTTAAATTACGCACATTAAATTCCAAGGAAAACTAGAGCAATACAATTTATCTGCGTATCATTGTGCATCCTCAGGCATGCCTCCCACACATTTCTTAAATTTTGCTACATATCTTCATATGGTTGTTGCACTGGCTATAAAACTGTCTAAGGACATGTTTAGGCAGTAAAACTTCAATAAAATATCACTCAAGATGCTAACATTTGAAGTGAATGCAGCACGTGATGAGTATATCAAAAGCCAAACAAGAAGAAGTTTAAAGCATCTAGAATTTGTTATCCAATTTAACTCATTGACACCTATGTGTGGTGTGGAATGTCCCAATTCATGCAGCCTACACACATATTGAATTCCAAAGCATTTTCTAAAAGATAAACTTATAAAGCATGAGAGGCTATTGAGACTATAAAAATAGCAATGTTATCAGTAAGACGTTTTCTTTACAGTTATTAATAGTAAGTGCATTCATAGTCTTTCTATAAATATATATTGTAATGCGTACAAATCCCAAATTATATTTTTGCTACACTTTCACAAATTATCATATCACAGGAACAACATATACATATATATTTAGAATATTTTTGTTAACCAGAAATAACCTTTCATATGATAACAAGACAATCCTCTATAAATGCATGTTTACTGAGATATTTACAGAAATATGAAAACATATGCTTAATTGTATAATTAGCATTTCAAACAACACTGAATACCTCTCAAGATGTGCAGCTTATAGTGCAAATATTAAAGACAGTTTTCTTCAACATCTAAAGTTTCACCTAATGTCATGCAACAATTTGCAAGTCACTTGTTTTTTACAGTATTAAGTACATAGGGAAATACAGCTTATTTTCATAATTACAATAACTAGCAATATCTCAGGTAGAGTGTGATATAAATGGTCACTGATAATGAATTCCTGATCTCTCCCATGGTTTATCACACCATATGTCTCAATAACATGTAGGCTTGATGTTATGAAAATATGAACATAAATATCAAAATATGAATAATAAATAACAAACGATGATTAATTTCTCGACTGCAGGACATCCTAGATTAATAACTTTAGTGTCGATCCACTGTGGTGCAGCGGTAGCATTGTTGCCTCACAGCAAGAAATTCTCCCATTTGATTCCCGGCTGGAGGGCAGGGAGTGCCTTCTGTGTGGAGTCTGCATGTCCTCCCCGCGGTTGGGCGGGCGCTCAAAAGACATGCGTAAATGGGCCTGCCTTCATTGAAGGTTGAACATCGAGCTGGCACCTCGGCATTCTTGAAAATCTACTGTCAATCATTAGCGGACCAGAGTTCCTCTGTGGTGACCCCTAACCGGGAAAAGCAGAAAGACAAACAACAGTGTCATTTTGTTAATAATTCCTTGCACTTTCTAATATTGCCTCTTATTACCTTGTTAAAGAAGCCAGACCCAAAAAAGGATGGATGCCATAAGGCGCTATGGGTGTGAACTGGAAGTATACAAAAAGGCACTATAGGCTTGAATGAGTAAAAAAGAAAAACAATTCAAGATGCAGAAGCAAACACCTCTCATGGCTTGACTAAAGTTTACTCAAAGGGAGAGAGTCCTGAAAGAAATTAACTGACTTTTGAACAGACTATGTGCACTTACCTTCCCCTGCATGGGTGCAGCTGTTTCTTCTAAGATAGATAATGAAAGTTCACCCCGGGGATCACTTCAGTGGCCTTACTTGACAGGGGCACTGGGAACTAACTTTTGGGTAGCATGATGCCAGCAAATCTTCTTGGGCTAGGCTTATATAGGCTCCAGGGTCATTAGCCTACTACACACCTATGAACCTATCTGCTGTTGAATGCATCCAGCAATCAAAAGTTATTCAATGGTTGCATGGCTCAAATCCTTTTAAAACCTCAATCTTTCTTTTCCTCTCTTTCTTAATTTATTACCATTTCTGCCCACGCTATTATTTTTATTTTTTATTTTACTTATTAATTTACTTACATTTGTTTACCAGGAAAGTCTGACTGAGCCAAAGTGGTCCATTTTCAGCAGAGGCCGGGGAGAAAAGCTGCATTAACAAATTAATTATAACAAAAGTAATACATTCTATTTACATGCAAGCATAGGTGAAATGAATAATACAATACACATTATAGACATGACAAGGTGAGGTATAACACAAATAGCATGAGTTGGAATAAATTTTACAATATATGAAGATTTGTGCTCATATATAACAGGGGAGGAAATCAGCAGGAAAAAAAATCATTACAGACATAAGCATGACTCTGAGTTCATGCTGTTGTACAAGATAGTGACTATACTGGATAGGAGCAGTAGAGTTTAGGTACTAGAAAATAGAAGAAATGGATAAATAAAAAGGGGGTTGATAAAAAAGTGAGAAATAGTATGTGAAGGTAGAAGGTGGTAATGGGATAGTTGTTGGAGAGGTGTTCCTTTAGTAGTAGTTTAAAGCTGGAAGTGTTGGTGATATTGATAATTGGGGTATGGAGTTCTAGATTTTAGATGTTTGTTTGATATTAGGGAGTCTCCATAGTTATTGTTGGATTTGGTTATCTCAAGTATGATTTTGTTGGAGGATCTTAGGGATCTACTGCTGCAGAAGGGGTAAACTAGGTCCTTGAGAACAGGGCAGTTGGGATGGTGAATAATGCGTGAGTGAAGATTAATTGGTTGCAGAGTAGAAGATTAGGTAGTTCAAGCCATTTTAGTTGGTGAAGTGAAGTGCAGTGGTGCAATCTATAAGGGAGATGTGTTGCATATTTTGCTATGTTGTTATAACAGGATTCCTGTCTATTTAGATCTGTCTTTCTGAGGTTTGTGAAGATTGAAGATGCGTAAAGAAGGATATAAATTATTCTGGCTTTAGAAATTCTGGTGGGGTTAGTAAGGAAAGACTTGACCATATAGAGAGAGCCTAGCTTAATGTGAACCTTTTTGATTGTTACAGCAAGATGTTTGTCAAATCAAAGATTGTTGTCAATTGTAACCCTGAGGAGCTTGGTATGATTAATAGGTTCTATTGTAGTTTTGTTGAAGGAACAGATGGTGAAATGTGGGTGATTATTGTGTTTTTATTGTGTGTTTTGTTGCCAGTGAAGAGCATGAGTTTTGTTTTGAAAGGATTAAGTACTAATTTTGAGTCAGAGAGGTATTTCTCAGTGTCAAGGAATGCTTTTGGGTTGTTTGTAGGAATTCTACTAGGCTGAGAGCTGAACATATGAAGTAGGAGTCATCTGCATATTGGACAATGGTTGCATGTTTGGTAGCTGTGAGGAGTTTGTTGGTGAAGATAGTGAAGAGCAGTGGCATGAGTATTGCTCCTTGAGGTACACCAACAGAGAGTGGTAAAAGGGGGAAAGTTCATCTTTCCATTTTACTGCCTGTTGATCATCAGATAGATAACTATGAAATAAGTGGAGGACCATTTGGGAGGGCATTAAGGAGGCAAGCTCATTAAGCAGTTTTTGATGGGAAACAGTGTCAATGGCTTTTGAAATATCATGAAAGATGGAGGATACAAGGTGGCTAGAATTTCTAAGCTGGTTAATTGGGTTAGTACAACTGACAAGAGCAGTGCTAGTACTATGTTTAGGTCTAAAACCATGTTGGGATGCAGATAGGGGGTTATTGTTTAGGAGATATTCAAGTAGCTGTGAGTGGATATATTTTTCAAGGATTTTAGCAATGGAGGAGAATAGCTATTGGCCAGTAGTTTGTAAATTCAGTAGAGGTGCCACCTTTGTGCAAAGGGATGGTGTATGAGACCTTTCACAGTTTTGGGATATACTGTTTCGTAATGGACCAGTTAAATAGGATAGATATAGGGTAGGAGATGGGATCTGATGCTATTTTGAGAAATTCACTAGGGAGCTGGTCGGCTGCTAGGGATGAGGTCTTTAGTTTGGACAGAAGTTTCTTTATGGTATTAATTTGTATTGGTTTTCTTGAGAAGGTTTCAAGATTTCCTGTTTGTGTAGGTATGGTCAAAGGGGTAGTGTTGTAGATTTTATAAGGGATAGTAGGGGATTGATAAAGTGAGAGTTAAACTGTGATGCAATACTAACAGTGGGGTCAGCTATGGTTGGGGCTGGGGTTGTGGTCTGACCTGGATTAAGTAAGTGGTTGATGACACTCCAGAATTTCTAGTGGTTATTTTGGTGCCTTTGTTATAATGTTGTGTAATAAGATTTTTTGTCTTGTCTAATTTGTTTTTTAGCAAGGTTATGCATTTGATGATATTTGGGAAGTGATGCTTTGTTTCTGCTCTCTTGGTGATGGAACCAGGCTTTGTCTCTTTGTTTAAGAAGATTCTTGGTATCATTGGTGAGCCATGGTATATGTTTAGATTTGGTGCAGATTTTTCTTAGGGGTGCTAGGCTATTTAGGATATTGATGAATTTATCACTGAAATATTGTACAGCTGAGTCTAGGTGGAGGTGTTTTAGAGGGGACTAGTGTAGTCACAGTTTTGTATGGGGCATTTTAAAGATGTCAGGTGAAAAGTTTTTTTTTTGTTATGTATGTATTTATAGACAATGTTTTTGGAGGAGCAAGTATGCTGCCTACATAAGTAGGTGGGTAGGTGGTCGCTTAGGTTGTCAGGGAGACAGCCGGAGTGGTGGTAGTGGGTAGGTTTATTAGTGAGAATACTATCCAGTATTGATTGTATTTTTTACAATGTTTGTATATCCTGTGGGGATTAAATCGTTTGACTAAAACCGTGAAGTTTAATAAAACTGGAGGGATCGTTGCAGGAACAGGTTGTCCAGTTGAGGATGAAGTCTCCCATTATTATGGTTCCTGACTATATGATGAAGCACACCAGTGAAGGAGGTTTTCGATATTCTTGCTTGTTGTCTCAGACAAGCACATATATTTATGGAATAAGGATACCAATATGCTTTGATAAAGCAAGCTGTGCTGTTTTTTTTTTTTCCTTTTATATCTGCAAATACGAATGCCCCAAAAGTACACATAATCTTTTCCTGGCCATCCATAGACCTCTGAGCTTTAGCAGAAGTTCAATCTTGTCAGAAGCTTCCATTATCTCTCGGCGCACTGGGTATTGAGGGCATCTGGACTACTGGGTCACTGAAGCAATAAATGCTGGTTTCCATGTTATATGTCTATTTATTTACAGTTATCCTCAAAGCTCTGTACCTTGAATGTGTAGAGTGATAAAGCTTTTAAATTTAAAATGTAAAGGAGAATTTATTGTTGATAGTTTTTGAGATGTAGGTGGGGAAGCCATTTATTTAAGTATTGGACCATTAAAAAAAGGGGAGATTAAGAAAAATCTCTGCATTCTGTGTATTATGTACTGTCTGATTTATTTTCTGGCTGTTTGCTGTGTATGAACTTAGTATTTGCACAATACTGTAACTGCTGTAAGCTGTTGAACTTTTGTTGATACAATATTTATCAATTTTATGTTTTAGTTACATTCACACTGTTGCTAATATACAGCTTTTGTAGTACAGTATTATGCATTCAGGTAAAATGTGTGCAACTGGATCACAGAAGAGAGAGAGAGTGTGTGTGTGTGTGTGTGTGTGTGTGTGTGTGTGTGTGTGTGTGTGTGTGTGTGTGTACATACATACAAAAGCACACACACAGCTATACATACACACACACACACAAATATACATATATATATAGATATAATATTACATCTATTTATATTAAATAAAATTGTAAAATGGAGTAGCAGTGAATAAATATGTGTATAATTTCTCTATTCTCAACTGTTGTATGATCTTAGCATTACTATATTTAAGTAAGGGGGTGTGAGGTACCCATGCAAAATAACATTTCTAAGGTATGTTTGCTGTAAAGAAGATTTATATTTGATGTGTTTATGTGCCGTTGACTCACTGTGCACTTTTCTCCATTGTTGTGCAAGTCTGAAATTAGTATATTTATGTAAGATGGTGAAGGAGGAATGCCTCCCCACCCCGTGCAATAAACACGTTTTTAAGGTTTGTTTGATGCAATAAAGTCTTTCAGTCAAATGTGATTCTATGAATTGAGTTTTCAGACTAATGCATTTTCAGTCAAATTTGTTCAGTTATTTGTGACTCACTGAATTATGATTAATTTAAAATATACCTATTATCATGTCTTTATAATGCTGAGGCTGAACTAATGCTCTTCAGCTAGTAATGTACTTACAAGATGCTTCAACTATCTCTTTCTGAGCTGTATTTTTTAAATTTTTGTAGTAAACTTTAACTGCACTGTGATGGTGCCAATGTCCATTTTAATGTTGACAACTAAGTCATACATCATTCTGATAGTAATACATTTAAATATAATATCTGCGAGTTATAAAGCTGGCCTATGCTTATACTGTTCCTTTCCTTACAATAAAAGTCACATTTTTCATCATTTCTTCAGCTATGTGTGGTGGATCTGATCACACACTTTGACATAGCTTAAGCAACTTGGAATCACCATGAATCCTCAGAAATTGCCCTTCCAATCACCTACAACATGAAATCCACCAGTTACTAAATTGGGACGATATTGTGTGCCAGCTAGTCTTTCTCTTGAATTCGAGAATAAAGTAATTGGTTTCTCTCAGGCCTGACCTCTTCAATAAGGTTCTTCCTTTTTTTCTGATATGGGATTATGTCTCTATACTACGTAGTCATTGCAACTCTGTGATGCCGTCATCAGTTTTGTATGGAACAAGATTATTGATATGTTACCCTATGACAGTGTGTTTTATTGCATATGAGCTTTTCCCTGCATTCGCTTCACCTGGCCTGGCAGACTTTCTGTGGTTCCTTACTGTAAGGTTTCAAAGATCTCTTTCAGTTACTGCTCTATTTTCAAGTTATCTGTCCATTTATAAATACTGATTGTGAGGCTGTAGCACTTAACTCCCATGTCTCACATATGCCTGTATAGTCTACTTCAGTCCTTCTATCCTTCACAATCCTACAAGTCAGCCCTTTGCTAAAGGACCAGTTCAAATGTTTTTCTCACCACTTCCCTTGTACAAGCACCTGTCACCTATTGACTGATGGTTTCACTACTAGCACTGGAGTGTACCTGGAGAGGGAGACCAAAACCACAAACTGTGGCTGCTATCACCTGGGAGTTAGGAGCCTGAATGCTTCTAAGTAGCTTGTGCCATCAAGTGTCTGTCATGTCAAATCCAACAGTACCATTTTCAAGGTCAAATGCAGTACAGGCACTAAGAGCTGAAAGAAGGGCAGGTCAGATGGGACACCTGCTCCAGGCAAAAGCTTGTAGTTTCTCCTTCCTCTGTTTCTATAATTAAAAAAAAATCACATCCTTACAGTTCACATAAGGGACCTACCTCCCTAAGTCAGATGGCTACTTTTCAAAGGTCTTAGGGTAGCTGCAACTCTAAGACATCCACTCATATGTTTTGAGTTTGATTTGAAATTTAATAGATCTAGTTAACATAAGAGGATGATGAAAAACATAGTATGGTTATTTAAAAAATGGCTTGATGATAATGAGCAGATGCCACAGATGACTGGTGCTTTGGAAAGGATTCACAGCACAACAATTGAGGGATATCTTCTTCCTGTACTAGACTATAGTAGAACCAAATCCAGAATATGCTGTACAGGTTTGAAACTGGCTTAAATGTTTATTTGATATTTAAGAGATCTGGTTGATTTAAGAGGATGGTGAAATACTCGGTGTGTGGTTATTTTAAAAATGCTTTGTGTTGGCTAGATGCAGATGGACAGATGATAAAATGACTGGTGATATGGTAGGGATTCAATGTAGGATATATTATTGCTGTTCTAAGCTGTGGTGGAACAAATTCCAGAATATGCTCTATAATTTTTAAAATGACCCATTAGAGGTAAAGCTGAAAATGATACAGAAAATGTGACCATGAATATTACACTGTATGTCACAGTAAGACACAAAGGTTAATGCCCTTCAGTGGATGTTCATATTACAAAGTACAGTGTGCAAGGATTACACAGCTTTTGTGCTTTGTATCACTGCAGAACAGCACGAACTGCTCTCAGGACATGTCCACAAAAATTAGTGGACCTCATTGGAACACATAGACGAATGGAATTAAGAAAAAAAAAATAACAGTGGGAGACTCTATCAACAGTGGCAACTGTGGGCAGTTTTACTAAAAAATACTGTATTCAAAAAAACTGTGATCAATACATTGTTTTCAGTGTAGGGGTATAACTTTTAGGTATGACTGAGTAATTGAATTACCTTACTGTATAGTAACATGAAGTCTCATTACTGCATCATTTTTTGTGCTTTATATGACTAGAGATATGCAAACTCAAAATGCTGGTAATTCTAGCTGGTCAGGAAAGCCATTTGTTAATCACTGTTGTTAAGGGAAGGGGGGTATAGCCACAAGACAACATTTTAATGAAGCTATATAAACAAGTGTATGGTTGGAGAACTAAAGTGAGTGACACAAGAAAAATAACAGGTAAATGGAAAAGGGTGGAACAGGATCAATAAACAAATGCTTACTATAAATGTCAATACTAAAGGGAGGAAAAGCTTTGTTAGTTAATGCAGAGTTGGATACTTTCACAACAAACTGAAGAGTAAATAAAAGGAGATTAGAGCAAAAAAATAGAAGGAAGTCATCTTAAGTTTCAGAGTGAGACCCTTAAACTAATAAATGATAATTCTAACAGATGATATGCAGGTAATGCAACTACATAGCTTTTAATTTTTATGTGATCAAACAGCAGAGTTCTAGAGGCATACAGTTTTCGAAGAGCAGAGAATAGTAGTAGAGAGTCGAGAGCCATTTAACAGGAATACAGTGAGTCTACTGTATCTTCATGCTTTCTGTGTTTCCTGTATACAACCAGACTGAACCTTGCTCCCAGTCTAGTTTTGAAGAAGGGATTTGTATTTCAAAATGTTCCAGTGCAGCACATATCTCTTTTACATGGGTATAATGAAACCGATGCTAAATGCAGCACTCTGTTTCGCATGCTCAACCAATCAAGCATTTTCTTTCTTTTTTTTTTTTTTATTTGTGCACCAGTAAGTACATTAATGGAGTAATTTCCCCTAAAGATCCCTGGAACATATTTTATTGCAAAAATAAATATCTGTCCTGGTTGGGGGAGTTCCAAAGTGTGAAGCTGAACTTTAAAAAAAAAAAAAAAGATTTGTAAATGATGATTGCAGTTAATGAACGGTAAACATAATTTGCTAAAGCAAAGTGTAGTGTCCATGTTGATAAGAATTTGATTATTCATCTCAACCTAGTGAGTACTTCTCTACCTGCGGGAGTACTGAGAAATAAGCTCCAGTCAGAAGAGAATGGGCAAAATCTCATCGGCAAGTATTGTTTGTTTTGCTCGTGCATGGGATGTTAACTAGCAAGTTTGGTGCAAGGATCGTAATGCCCAGTAAGCTACATTCAGCTTTTTACAATTATTTTCGTGTAAAAAGGCTACTGCACGCTCTATACTTTTTTCTTTGTTTTCAGTAATTCCAGCGTTATGAACTGGGATAATTATGACCCTGTTCTTTGCAGCTGTAATTACCATTTCCTACTGCCAAATGACTTTCCAGGTTTAACAGTTAAATTTGTATCAAAGTGTAAAAACTCTTGATATTTGTTGTCTGTGAGGTTGTTCATCAAGGTGTGGTTCACTGAAACAGCTTGTTTTAACAGATGTTTGAAAGTAAAAGTAATTGACTGAGAAATACAATGGGGATCTGAAGAAATGAGTGTGTTTCTACTTTGTTTTGCATACTAAAGTTGCTGTCATCAAAGTTTTTAGTTTATTACTTTTATGTCATTGATTTTGCTCTAAGTTGACTGTTAGGCTACATTTCTGGAGTTTGAATGTAAAGTTAGTGAAGGGAAATGATCCTCTCTGCCACTCAATGAACCGGCTGTTGTCGCAATTCCTGCCTTGGTGTGTAGATTCTGAACACTGACTGAGCAACTCGGTAACTTCAGAAAGGAGGTAAATAAAGGGAGTGAAAGAGTGAATCATATCTTTTAATATTTATTTAAAACTAGGTAGTCACCTCCATCCCCAGTTTTAGGCATCAGCTCAATGTTTATACACAAGAGCTGTTTGTAAATGCATTTCTCCTCAAAGCACCACTTAACTCCATAACTTCACTATGCACACACTGTCCTGCCTCCTTACATTCACCTTGTAATGTAACACTAAGACATATAAGTGGTACAGTTTGAATTATTTTCTGCTTAAACTGTGAGCTTTGGCCAGCTAAGACCTGTATGCAATCAACTGAATGTATAACTGAAGTTAAGTAAATCTTTATCTGCACTTTTTTCAAATAATACACAATTTAAATTAATTTTTTTGTGTTGCATTGAGCAATATCTAGCTGGAAGTTGTGACTCTGTTTTTTCAGTAGGTCCCCACCCACCTTTCTTGTTTTTGTTTTGGTGTTAATCTTGGTGGCTTTGAAACTGCCTGCCCCTCTTGTAAATTTGCACTTGGATACTCCTCCTGGGCCCATCTCATTTGCTCACTTAAAAAATAAATAAATAAATAAAAAATTGTTCTTTGTTTATCTGCTTTTACTGTATTTGTGTTTCCTCCTACTTTATTTTGCTTTTGCGTCATCTTACAAGTACTCAGTTGTATTTATTACTGCTTGGTGTAACTCATTCTAAGCCTTTTAGTTTAAGCACTTGGGCTTCAGACCAGTTGTTTTACATTAAGAAGGTTTGTGGTCTGCACTGTAGTGGCAGAACAGGTAGCTTACATCCTTCTAAGTTGGGAACTGCTGATTGAGGGCTCAGTGTCTGTTATTCTAAAAGTGTATTAGTTCTGGTTTAAGCACTTGGGCTTCAGGCCAGTTATTTTACATTAAGAGGGTTCGTGGTCTGCACTCTTGTGGGAGGAGAGGCTGGACTCTGCCCTTCTGAGCTGGGAATTTCTGGTTAAAGGCTTATAGTGCCTGCATATTTGAACTGCTTCTTACTGAAATTGGTACACCTTGTTTGTTGTAGCATAGACTAGATCCAGGTCTGCTGAATCTAGCTTTGTTTGTATAACTTGAGCACTAATCCAGGCATTCTTTAAAGTATTCAATTGTATTTATTACTGCTTGGTAGTAACTTGATTAAAGTGTAGCTATCATTCTAAGTCTTTTGGATTAAGCACTTGGGCTTCAGACCAGTTGTTTTACATTAGGAAGGTTTGTGGCCTGCACTGTGGTGGCAGGACAGGTAGCTTACATGCTTCTAAGTTGGGAACTGCTGATTGAGGGCTCAGTGTCTGTTATTCTAAAAGTGTATTAGTTCTGGTTTAAGCACTTGGGTTTCAGGCCAGTTATTTGACATTAAGAAGGTTCATGGTCTGCACTCTTGTGGGAGGAGAGGCTGGACTCTGCCCTTCTGAGCTGGGAATTTCTGGTTAAAGGCTTATAGTGCCTGCATATTTGAACTGTTTCTTACTGAAATTGGTACACCTCGTTTGCTGTAGCATAAACTAGATCCAGGCCTGCTGAATCTTGCTTTGTTTGTATGCTTGCTGTTTGTTTGCTTGTTATTTACCTGAAATGCTAATTCCACCTAAAACGCGGCTTTTCAGCGCTTCTGTGGATCCCTAGTGATATCTGCATTGCTTACTGTACTTATTTCCTTGTTTCACTTGAAAAAAGTTACTGTTGTTGTTTTTGCATTTAAGTTACCTGTAACACAGTCGCAGGCTACACACTCATGCGCTAGCCTCCTCTGTGTATTTAAAGTAATTTAAGCTCTGCATTTCTGCTGTTTCTGAAAAAAATAAACACAAAAAAATTCCTTGTTTTCCCACCTTTCTGGACTAGTCTAGTCCAGTTTTCAGGCTTTGCTGAATCCAGGACTGTGGTAAAGGTTCCTGTGTTGCCCATATCATACTTGGATAGTTAGGTGTCTTCCTTGTTCACTGTGAGAGAGGGAACTCTGAGCAGCCTATTTGTCCTTGTAGGAGTGGTCCCAGCCCAGCAACTTGTAGCTCATTGGCCATTTTGGGCTAATTTCTATCATTTTTGATCTCCCTGGTATAAAAATTGCTTAGCGTGGTTTTGTGCGGGTTTGCGCACAGCACAGCGCTGTTTAGCTGTGGTTAAACTATTCCAGGCTCCACGAAGTCTGCACTTCAGTTTTTCCCTTGAATCTTGAAACACTTCAACCCAGTACTAGAAATAAGGCAATTTAAGACCCTAATACTCACTAAAACTAGCACTAGCTTACAGCTTGCACTTCAGCCCTATACTCAGGAAGTATAAGGCTCTTTACTCATCCAATCAGCAATACAGTCCCAACCATCTATTCAGGCATGTTCAAGGGACAGCTTCAGGTGTGCTCTCCAGTCCAGCTGGTAAATCTGGGCATCCTGAGGCAATGTTACAATTGCCACATGTACACAGACAATCCCCTCCTCCTCCTCCCAACCAACACAAACATATGTGAAAGATGCAGCTACAGAGCCAAACTGGAGGCTAAGCTCTCTCAACCCACAACTGGATCAACCAGTCACAAGGAGAAGGGAAACACTAGCACCACATTACCAGACTCACATAGACCAGCCATAGCTGCACCAGAAAACAACTCTCCGAAACACGCAAAACCATACTCGGAGGCTCTAAATAAGAACCTGCCTAAACAACAGAGACCTCCTAAGCATACACCCAAGCAACCCCCACCCCACAACAGAAACCAGGTAACACATACATCACAACATCAGTGTGCCAAGCAAAAACAGCCCCTAAGGCTAAATAACACACCTAACACACTAGTAATTGGTGATTCTATCATCAGGCACACAGACGTCCTACTCACTAGACTGAACAAGGAGAAGGTTACTGTAAGCTGCCTGTCGGGTGCCAGAATCTGCCACATAACACATGCACTTAGGTCACTCCACAACAAGTACAAATATGACTCTGTCATTGTACATGTTGGCGTAAATGACCTGAGATGTACCTCCCTGGACTACATGAAAAGAGACATGGAGGAGCTCTCTGACCATGTAGCCCAGGCTGGTATGACTCTGACTCTGAGTAGCATCCTGCCCTCACCCAAAATGATGCCAGCATAAGAAGAAAAAATGATCAGTTTCAACAATTGGTTAAACTACTGGTGTCATTCAAAGGGGATCCAGTACTTGTCAGCCTGGGATGACATGCTTGACAAGCCATGTTGGTTCGCCAGAGACGGCTTGCATCTGTTACCCCTGGGCTTTCAAATACTGGCCAAGACTCTTGCCGCCCCAATACTGCCTTTTTTAGGCAGGGCTCAAAAACAAACCTGCCTCCATAAACAACAATAATAAACAAAAACTGAGGGTAATGCTGCTCAAAGCCAGAAGTCTAAACCTCAAAATGCACGCACTCAAGGCTCTCCTTAGTATGGAAGAAATCGACGTATGTACAGTGACAGAAACCTGGTTCAAGGCTCCAGAAAGCACCCCAGCACTACCAGGCTATAACT
Source organism: Protopterus annectens (assembly GCF_019279795.1). Taxonomy (NCBI): domain Eukaryota; kingdom Metazoa; phylum Chordata; order Ceratodontiformes; family Protopteridae; genus Protopterus; species Protopterus annectens. Next base: position 299,048,535 of record NC_056744.1, read on the forward strand.
CCTACCATACCTTTAGGTCCCAAAACCAGAACCGGAACACAAAAGGAGGGGGTGTGTCCATATTCATCAAGAACACCCACGCCTCCAGGTTAGTAGCACAGCACGCTGAATCTGAGACCATCCAAGTGCAATTGACAGCGGGTAAATTGACTGTTCAATTTATAGCTTGCTACAAATCTCCCACCTTGTCTCAGGACCTTCACACAGCATTCCTGAGAACATTAGAAAGTATGAAGATTCTACCCAACACCATGCTACTGGGTGACTTCAACTATCCAAACATTGACTAGGAAAACTACTCAAGCTCAAACGCCCTAGCCCAATGCTTCCTTGAGTTTATAAACTCAAACGCCCTTGAACAGCTGGTCACCACTCCCACAAGAGGTGACAACATACTGGACCTGGTCATCACCAACATGGGGAACCTATGTTCCACACCTGAGGTAAACTCATCATTGGTAAGATCAGATCACAAACTAATCACACTGGACATCCACATCCCGACCCCCCCCCCCCCGACAGTCAAGGAAATCAAGGTAAAAAACTTCTCTAAAGCCAACTTCACATTCCTCAAGACCGAGGTGGGAAGTTTCAAAGCTCCCAATCAAATGGAAAATGATGACCCATCGGCAGAATCTTTTACAAGTGCATTCTATGAACACCTTCAAGAATGCATGGACCGAGCCATCCCAAGTAAAACTAAGACCAACTCTTCAAAAAAGAGGAAGCCAGTCTGTTGGACCCCGGCCATAAATAAACTTTACAACAGAAGGAGGAAACTCCTGCAAGATAGAACAAAATCCCAAAATAAGAAGGCATCTCTTATTAACATCAGTAAAAAACTGCGCTCCTTATTAAATCATCCAAGGCCAACTTCGAAAGACAAATAGCCAATGACTCTAAGGATAACCACAAGGCCTTCTTTAACTATGTCAAGAGTCTAGGGGCAAACTCTCAGATATGCTCCGAGCTAGTTCATAATGGCCATAAATACACTGAACCAACCGACATTGCCAACATCCTGGCTGACAAGTTCAGTGCAAACTTCACCCCCCCCCTCCACCAAAGGGGCTAGCACCCATCCCAGAAGAATGTGGTGCTCCAGATATCTCAGACACACAAGTAAACACAGCCCTTGCAAAGGCCAAAAACACAGCATCAATGGGACCAGATGCTATCCCATGTTGTGTCCTACACGAGCTTCAAAATGAACTAACCCCCCATCTCAAATCACTATTCAAACTCAGCCTCTCTACAGGCCATGTACCCAAAGAATGGCATACAGAAACAGTCGTACCACTCCACAAAGGTGGTGCCACAACTGACCCTGGGAACTATCGCCCTATAAGCTTGACTGGCTTGGTCTGCAAAGCCATGGAACGCATTATCATGGAGCTCATTAACAGGGACATTGAGAACCTCCAGACACAGGACCCCACCCAGTTCAGCTTTGTTAAAGGCAGATCCTGCCTCCTGAACTTGGTCGACTTCTTCAAAACAGTCATCAATGCCATAGATGAAGGGAAGGTGGTCCAAACAGCATATCTGGACCTCGCTAAGGCGTTCAACACCACCCCACACTCAGGAATCATAGACAAACTTACCAGCTTAAATACCAACCCCCATGTTACGAGATGGGTTGCCAATTGGCTCTCAGACAGAACCCACATGGTAAGAGTGGCAGGTGCCATGTCTGACTCTAAACCAGTCACAAGTGGAGTCCCACAGGACTCAGTCCTGGGACCCCTCCTGTTCAGTATATATTTCTCCGAGGTACAGGCAAAGGCGGAGGGACTGTGGCTAACCAAGTTTGCAGATGACTGTAAATTGGGTGCAATAATTGACTCTCCAGCTGACACAGACATCCTGCAAAAGGGTCTCACAGACACAAACACCTGGTGTCAAAGTCACGGCCTCAAGCTAAATGCCAAAAAATGCATAGTAATCCCATTTGGGAAAAACAAAGTACCTACAAACTACCACATAGATGAGAATCCACTAAGTACAGAAGAAGTAATTAAGGACCTGGGTACCCAAGTAGATAGCATGCTCTCCTTTGATAATCACATAGCCAAAACGGTCAGGAAATCCTTCTATGTGGCACACCTGATCACAAAGGGTTTCTCATCCAGATCCAAGGAGGTGATTGTGCCCCTTTACTCCTCACTCAGGCCCATAATAGAGTACAATGCCCCATGATGTACCTCACTAGACACCTGCAGCAACTAGAAAGACCACAGAAGTACCTCACTAAGAGGATTAAGGGCCTTAAACAATTACCCTATGAAGCATGACTAAAAAAGCTCCAGCTCTTCTCAGTCACTTACCATCTGCTCAGAAGTGACCTATGCCTGACCTATAGGGCCATGTCAAACCCTGAACTAATGGACATGCTTCACCTCAAAAAAACGAGATCCCTCAGAACCACTCGTTCTAGCGACTTGAACCTATGTACAACAATAAACAGGACACACTGGAGGGATAGATTCCTGTCCCAGTGACTCCCCTCACTCTGGAATAGAATCCCAATCCATATTCGACAGAGCTCCTCTCTGACCCTCTTCAAGAGAAATCTTGATGAGTGGATGGGTAATCATAAGTTCTACCCTGGGATCACTTCAGGAGCCCTGTTGACAGAGGCCCAGGTTACTAATCTAATGGGGAGGTGAAAGCCATCACTCTGTGGCTAGGCTTATAAATGCCCATGGGCAGATAGCCTAGCACTTACCTATGAACCTATGAACCTATGTAAGAGTAACACCTCTTGCTACTTTCTCTAGCATTTACACTCCTCCACTCTGTCACTCCATTCCATGCTTCATTACTTTCCCAACCTTACAGCACTCAGCACCCTATATTGTATTCCACTAGCTGTTGTACTTGTTTATGACCATCCACCTTATCATCCTAGCTGTCACTACAACTCACATTAACCTACAATAACATTGTAAATAGAATTGTATCTACCTCAATATTAGTTAGATTTCCACTTTGTTAGGCAGACTTCTGCTATGATATTATAATGTTTTTACATGCTGGATATTGTATTAGGTAGACTTCCACTATGTCATACATACTGCTACAATGTTTTAGACTGTTTCTACATGCTAATGTTGCATTCATACTTGTCATCAACACTGTAAACTATTTCTTTACCTACTATTACTTTGTGCTTGTTTCCCCAGCTGAGTGCGTAAATGGTCCAGCTGGATCAGTGCTCGATCATGGTTAACCAATTGTAAATAAAAATATGAAATAAAATATAGTGATTCTGTCAGCTTAAATGCTCTTCTAGAATTCTTTGACTTTGTGAGTTTCTCTACATCGCAGCTATGAAATATTGCCTGATTGCTACAAATGAAAAGCAGTTTTTCTGCTTTTTAACGTCATATGATTTTGCTGTCTGGGGTAATAGAATGACATGACATGACTCATTTAAAACATTACCATGATATTTAATATATGTCAAACAAATGGCTTGGTCTGTATCCTTTTTCTCATGCATTCTATGTCAAACAGTAGTCATTCTATTGGGCTAGATATAAATAACTCCAAAGACTGTTTTGTTATCGTATGCTCTTGACACCTAGTGAGAGGGCATGGGGTTACACTCATAAAGCACATGCCTGCAGAGCACATGCTGCTATGTGGTGCACTTCATGGTGCAAACTGGACATTAGCATGTACTGTATGTGTGCATATGTGTAAAAACACACCTAAATCACTGCATTCTGAAGCTTAGGGCAACCACCTTGGTGAAGGCCACTCTGCAGGAC